>NC_136073.1:275069070-275194070 GCF_964261635.1 Lissotriton helveticus
GAGAGCTAAAAATGAATTTCCCGCGGAATGCTGGCGCAGGGGGTATTCAAAAGGTGAGGAATCCACAGGCAGATATTGTACCCACCAGAAAAAGCGTTACCGAAGGTAAGTAACTTGTTCATATGGGCTAAGAAAAAGAAAAGTAAAAGTTGAAAGCTTTAACTGCAAAAGCAAAATGGCGAAGCATTACACAAAATGCTTTTGAAAAATAGGAGAGAACCGTAGAACACCCGAAAAGACCAGTAAAAATTAAGATGCTGAGGCCCGGAATATGGTGAAGCACCCTTCCCTGCTAGAGTAAAGGTTAGCCTGTTCTAGATTGCCCTTAGTGTTCACTGACCTTTTTTTCCTCGGAGATGCCCGGCACCTCTATCTTTAAAGTTCTTTTGTCCTAAATTAGCTACGGAGATTGTAGCCCACTTTTCCGATGAATACTTCTAACCACTGATTCCTAACCTTGCGAGCCTATAGTTGGCACCATGTGCCTACCCTCCTATTCCGTCCTGCCTCGGAAGTGACACTGGAAGCACATATAACTGCAACCTGACTTAAGTTCCTTTCTTTGTGCACCTTCGGATACGGAGCCAGAGCTCCGTCTCAACTTTTCTGTCATTTGACAGGATTTCTTTTCAAAATGTTCTTATTGTGTAGGCGATATTTCCACACGACTATAAGATTTAAACCCCACAAGGACTTTCACAAACAGATGTAAGTGATAGACACCCACCAGATTTGTCTTTGGTGCCTGGGGTCGTCACACGACTCCAGTCTTGCAGGGACTGCGTCAGGATGAATCCAAAGGTTTCCTGGAACCGCAAAGCCAAGCTCTAGGTTGCAATCAGAAGCCGCATAAGGGCCGGTCTCTGTTGAAGTCGGGGAGTCGTTTTCGAGGCCATTCTCTGGAAAGGTCAGCTTAACATTCAAAGTTATCAGGTAAATTGACATCAAATCTAAAAACAAAGTCAAAGCGTGAATCTCAATCTTCATGCCACTGATCAGGAGAAGTCACGTGGATGTCAGGGTACCTCTTGGTTCCAGTCTCCTACCGCAGAGCAGATTCCACCTCTCATCCAGAGTCACCTTAAATTCTCCGGCGCATTGGCAACACTGCAACAAGTTAAGACCTTCAAAGAGGCCATGATGCGACTCTTTGGCACTCTTCCGGCTCCCTCTGGCATGCCTCTAGGCCCCAATGAATCAAGGTGACATCCTGTTACATTGCCATTGTCAGATCCATCCTCAACACAGTTTGTGCCTTTTAGTCTCACAGCGAGTCCGCCCAACTCCATGGTTTATGCCCACCCTGATTTCACAGTCCACGCTAGGTCCTGCACCAATCCCCAGCGTACAGGCACCAGAGAAGGAACAAGTTGCTGTTTCGGATCAAGTGAATCCAGCAAGACTTAAATTGAAGTCACTCAACCACCCCGCTCCCCCTCCTTCCTCCCACCGCGAAAAGCCCATTCTAACTCGAATGGGGACCCTGCCTTTATATAGGCCATTACATATTCCCTTGGCTTATAGTTCTGACCAATGGTGTGACGGAGATGATGCATCCCACTAGTATGATGATAAATCTTTTCATGAAGTTTCTTGGTGCCTGTGGGTTCGACACCTCCCTGCAGACTGGGTTCAAATTTCACACCCCAGCCCCTCCACAGAGGACTCTACTTCCTTCACCATGGTTCTACAGATGGCTGTAGAAAGTTTGGACCTCCAACTCCCATAGGTTTACATCAAGACCAACATCCAGACTGAAGGGCCACAATCTTGACAGACTTGTGCAGTATCACTCTTCCCCTTTGATGAGGCTCATTTGGGCACATGGGCCAAGCCAGGCTCTTGCCCACCAGTCAACCAACACCTTGCCAGACGATACAGACCTGATCCTCAACACCCACTTTCCGTTCCATCGCAATAGTCACATGTAAGCCTAGTAATCCTGGCATTTACAAGGAGGATCAGTATGAATTCATTCCCTACTGCACCTCCTGAAAGGGAATCCAAAATAAAGGAGTCATTTGGGAAGCAAATGTTCTCTCCTGCCAGTCTCTCGCTCTGCTCAGTGAATTCTAGTTGCCTCCTAGGACATTATTCACCTGTATTATTGGACATGGTCAAAGATATCTTTCTGACAGTCCCTGAGGAATTCTTCACCAGTGTTGCACAAATTATCCTGGATGGCCAAGATGTTGCCAAATATGACATCTGCTCTGGGCTGAACACCACGGACTGCTTGGGCAGTACAGTTGGTACCAGATTCGGTGCTATGCATGGATGAGGACTACTAACTTCTCTAGTGACTTGCAGGGGTCACTGGTTGGCATGTCATTTGATTTCATCCAGGTTTCGAAGGAGAATGTGAAAGACTTGCAGTGGTGACTGTACAACCATAACTGTTCCACTGTCCGACACCTCTCCCACCTCCACCCAGATTTGACGGTTGTGACAGATGCATTTTTGCTGTTTGATGAGGCCATTTGGAAGACGTGGAGATCATAGGACTCCAGTGGAGACCTGCCTCTACATCAGTCTATTGGAGGTGTGGTGGGTGTGCTTAGCATTAAAGGCCTTTCTCCCGTCCATCAATGGAAGGATGGTTCAAGTTTTCACGGACCACACCACAGTACTGAGTCCTGCGGCAGGAGACTCCGGGTGTTTGGAACAGGCTGACCCATCAAGGCATCTTACTGATAACCAACCACCTGTCGAGACAGAAACTCATCCGGCGTTGCCTAGCATATCACGAATGGCAGTTGCTCCCAGAGGTGGCGCAGGGCTGGCAGGATCATTAAACACCAAGGTTCACCGACTCTGACATCAATGCCTAGTGTATCGTGAATGGGAGTTGCGTCCCGAAATAGTGCAGGCTTCTTCCAAGAATGGGGTGAGGGAGAATCCTGGCTCGATCTTTGCGCCATCTTTGAGAATGTGCTGTGTCCAAACTTTTGCATGCTGGAATTTCCAAGGCGACTCTCCCTTGGATACGCTTTCTGCCTGGAGTGAAGCTCTGGACTCTTGTATGCCTTCTCACTTCTTCCTCTCCAGCCCAAAGTTCTGAAGATCAGAAACGACCGGGCCAAAGTCAAAACTACTTAGAAAATGGTGTATGTGCAGCATGATTTCAACAAGATCCCCCAGCACGCACAAATATAATTAGTACATAGCATATAATATCAGAGCAAACATTTTTTGTTTTCTTATTTTTCTTCTTTTATTTTATTTTTTTTGTTCTGTTAGGTCCTTAGCCTAAGTTCCTTAACCAACAAGTGTTTTGTCGCAATATGGGCACAATGTCCCGCGACTTCTTCAAGGCTAAGAGATTTATACCTAAATTAAACACTATAGCGAGTGCCTTTTAACTTTAAATCATAAGAAATCACCTCACAGTGATGAGTTTACCTACCTTGTGTACAATCAAAGTGACTTTGCATTGTGGAAACCCATGCGCATGGTTTTGTTTATCATCGTTCCTTGTTATCATGGTAGCCTTAGGGTCCTCCCCTAACTCTAAAGGACATATCTCAACTAACATTTGGTGTGCACGAGCACTATCATTTTTGAGAAATGTAAGTGAAACTCAAGCATCAGTTATCCCTTTCGGACATCATAATCCCAATATTTGTATAAAGAGTACAATCAACATGGTGCCTCCTAAATAAAAGTTTGAGCCCCTGACAGACAGAAAATCCTCTTGGCGTAAAACCTAGTATCTGAAAGAGACACGTTAGTATTAGATTCCTTACCTTAGAATATCCCCAGGCGTCAGACTGGATCCGGAAACTTTTGCGTAGCAGTACCCTTGCGCGTCGGTAGGCGTCGTCTGCGGCTCCGCGTCCATCGAGGGCGCCATGATGACGTCTTCGGAGTACTTAGACGCCGCCTCCGCGTGCTGACGTCAGTTCTTCTTTTTTCCGCGCCAGCAAGCGCAGATCTGGAAAAAGCAGTAACCCTAGTCAATTTTTGACTAACTTTTTTGATCACTTATTGATTGTATCTCGAGTCTCTCGACTCCGAACGGTGCCGTAGGGATGCCCGGCTTCAAGCACTGTGACGATTGCGACCGCCTGATGTCGGTCACGGATCCTCACCGCGTCTGTTTATCTTGTCTGGGCGTCGACCACGACGACAAGGCCTGCTCCGACCGCCGGGCCCTCTCTTCGAAAGCCAGGCGGGAGCGGTCCCGCAGGCGACTCGAACTCCGGCAGTCGGTCCCGCGCCGCGAGAGGTCCCGATCCCATGGGAGGTCGAGGGACAGGTCGCGGGCTCGGAGCCACCACAGTTCCGAGGGTAGGCCGCTCTCCTCCGGGTCGAAGTCGTCGTCAGGTAAGAGGCACAAGAAGTCCAAGCGGCGTCATCGCTCTTCGGACTCCCCCCGACGCTCGCACGATGCGGCCGGGGGTTCGGTTGACACCACCCACGTGGCTCCGTCGGAGTCGCGGGCGCCGCGTGCAGCTCCACACCCTCCGGTCCCTGGGCTGAACGCGTCGCAGGAGGAGATCGAGCGCTTCCTCGTGGCCATGAGGAAACTCTCTCCTCCGGCGGGCTCCGCGGCGCCTTCGGGCCCAGCGGTCCCGTCTGGGGCCCCTAGCGGGTCGGCGGCTCCGACGCCGCCGGGTGCTTCGACGCCGCCGACGCCTTCAGGGGGGTTCAGTTGTCCCGGCGCCTTTGGGCCCGACGCCGCTGGACCTCCTTAGGGGACGGTCCTCCACCCGAACCTGTCCAGTCTCGACCTCCATGCTTGGAGATTGAGCGGCGACAGTTGAGGCCATTTGACTTGCCTCCTGAAGTCTGGAACGTCATTCTGGCAGCCAGGCGTCCCTCCACAAAGTCGGTATACGCCTGCAGGTGGAACAGATTTGTGGCATGGTGCAAAGGCTGTGGATCCTCTTGCTGCCCCTCTTTCAGAGGTTCTTCTCTTCCTTCTTTCTCTTTCTCTTGCCCAGCAGGGCTCTGCTCTGGGCACTATCAAGGGCTACCTTTCTGCCCTTTCAGCCTTTCTCAGGCTACCTGATCAGCCTTCTTTGTTCAAGTCGCCTATTGTGAACAGATTTCTTAAGGGCATCACTCACACTTTTCCTCCTGTTCCGTTTGTGATGCCTCAGTGGGACTTGAACCTGGTTCTGACTTTTCTGATGTGCGCTCCCTTTGAGCCACTTCACAATTGCCCTCTTCGCCTTCTGACTCTGAAGACTGCTTTCCTGGTTGCCATCACCTCTGCCAGGAGAGTGAGTGAGCTCCAGGCTCTTTCTTGTACTCCACCTTTCCTTTCTGTCCATCCGGACAAAGTGGTGCTTCGTACCAAACCATCTTTCCTGCCCAAGGTTGTCACGGCCTTCCACATTGGGCAGTCTATCACCTTGCCTACCTTCTTTCCGCCACCGCATCCCTCTAAAGAGGAAGAGCGGCTCCATCGTCTGGACCCAAAACGTGCGCTCTCGTTTTATCTGGATCGCACACGCCAGTTCTGGGTGGATGACCAACTCTTTGTTGGTTACGTGGGCACTAAGAAGGGGAAAGCGGTGCACAAGAGGACCATCTCCCGGTGGATCATCTTGTGTATCCAGGCATGCTACTCCTTGGCTAGGAAGGAGCCCCCTGCTGGATTGCGGGCTCATTCTGCCCGAGCCACGGCGACTACCACTGCCCTGGGCAGGGGTGTGCCCTTACAAGACATCTGTCAGGCAGCTACGTGGGCATCGCTGCACACGTTTGCAAGACACTACTGCCTGGACAGCCAAGTCCGGAGGGATGGCTTATTTGGCCGTTCCGTCCTCCAGGACTTTCTGGTGTGAGTATTGGTTCGCAGACCCACCACCGGGGTTGGTATTGCTGGGGTATCTATTCTAAGGTAAGGAATCTAATACTAACGTGTCTCTTTCAGATGCACAAGTTACTACTTGTGTAACGATATATCTGTAAGAGACATTAGTTAGTATTAGATTCCTTACCGACCCACCCATCCTCCCCGTTCTGCGAACCAATATCTAGGGTTAGGGTTGTCCCCTTCAGGGCCCTAGTTTCAATGGCACCAGTGTTGGTTTTTAACATGGCTCTGCGTTTCTGGTGCGGAAAAGTTGTGTCTAAGAACTGACGTCAGCACGCGGAGGCGGCGTCTAAGTACTCAGACGACGTCATCACGGCGCCCTCGACGCCTACGACGGACGCGGAGCCGCAGTCGACGCCTACCGACGCGCAAGGGTACTGCTACGCAAAAGTTTCCGGATCCAGTCTGACGCCTGGGGATATTCTAAGGTAAGGAATCTAATACTAACTAATGTCTCTTACAGATATATCGCTACACAAGTAGTAACTTGTGCGAAAGGGCTCTTCCGAGCGTTTCCTCTGTACTGCCTCCCCCGCCAGAGGGGGAACTTAACACTGTCCTAACGCAACTAATGTAACACCCATTTGAGACGATCCACAAGGCTGAACTCAAATTTCTCATGTGGAAAGTCTCCTTTTGGCTCTAAAATCCGCTAGAAGGGTGAGTGAAATTCAAGCCTTCACTATAAAGGAACCATTTCTACATTTCACTCAGGATTACGTAACCCTCCGGACTAATCCTACATTCATACCCAAAGTGCTGATACAAGTTTCACCTCAATGAGCCGGTAAGATTAAGAACTTTCTTTTCGAATCCATCTACACCAGCGGAAAGAGCTTTACATTTTCTTGGTATTAAAAGAGGTTTAACATTCTACCTACAAAAAACAAAGGACATTAGAAAATCCGACCAATTGTTTGTGGCTTACGGCCAAGCTACTCTTGGAACTGCAGTCACAAAAGCCACAATTGCCAGATGGCTGGCATCTACAATTCATTTCTGCCAGGAAAAGGCTAACAAGCCGTTGCTAAGGAAAGCCAAGGCCCACTCTACAAGAACTGTGGCAGCGTCTACAGCGTTGTTTGCTGGAGTGAAAATATCTGTCATGCTGCGACATGGAAGAACGTCCACACGTTCACGAAGCATTACTGCCTTCAATCTGCACATCAGGAGGATGCAGCGGTTGGACAGGCTGTCCTACGCCATCTTTTTCTTTGAGGTCAGATTCAGGTACTCTCTCTGTCTTTTAAATGCGATCTATGGCTGTCATTCATGATACAGACAATTTATGCATCTATAGAAATGTATCTTATGTATATAATATGTTCATGATTAGATACATATTCATATAGTGATATTTGTATGCATGTTTCCTTTCCATATGTCTGTGATATGCTTTTAAATTTTTTAAGACTTGCTTATTTTAAATTTTATTAACAGTTATGGATGTAATTTGGGAGTTTACGAACACTTGTCTCCCACCATCCGCAACCCACTGTATACTTGGTGTACTGCTTCCTACTCTGATTCAGGCATGTGAATCTATGAAAGATACCCCAATACTGGATAAGAAAACAAGGTACTTACCTGTAACTACAGTTATCAAGTATTGGTATCATTCATAGATTCACATGCACCCACCCTCCTCCCCGGAGAGTCAGTTCTCTATTATTTGGGATACTTACTTCCCACTTGTGCTAAGGTAAATCTGAGGAGAACTGGCTCTGCTGAGAGTGTTCTAGAGGGTGCCGATTGTTTGGGGCCAACTTTTGGTTCTTTTACCATAATGAGGTAGATAGGCTGCTAAGATCTAGGCCTCAGGCTTTTTCCTTTGGGCCTACTACTATTATTTACCTTTGGCACTACTTTTGTATTTACCGTGGGATTCCCACCTCGGCGAAGGGGAATGATTCAGGCATGTGAATCTATGAAAGATACCAATACGGTATAACTGTAGTTACAGGTAAGTAACTTGCTTTCTACCCGTTCCTTCTTGGTGAGGTTATCGCTTTTGTTATTAACAGGTTTCTTTTTGTCATTAAATTTGTCCAAGTCCCATGATACCAATCTGTGGAAAATATCAATATTATTTCCCACTTGTAAATTAGGTGTCCACTTGGATCTTTCTTTTAAGCCACTGATAACAGAAGAGTCGGTCACAACACAAAGATCTTTATTTAAAACACTGGATGTTAAAAGGTCATCTTCATGACTTGAAATTGATAACAGCATTTTAGTATCCAAAATATCCTGAATTGATAAGTCACTAGATGCAAACTCATTTTGCCTCAATGTCAATTCTTTATTAGTAGGCTGATTGATCTGAAAATGTTTTTTGCTCTCAAGACGTCTTATAAATTCAGACAGATCAATTTAAAAATGTCTCCCGTGTTGCTTGGGCAAAAACCCATACCTTTGGTTAGTAGAGATATCATGTCCTGGGTTAAGTGTTTGTCTGTCAGATTAATCACTGAAACATCCTCCATTTCCTTTTGTCCCATGACCTGGCCTTCATTCCCTTTCGTTCCTCTGGTTGTACCCGTTCTCTTTCCTCGCCTGGTCTTCCTATGGGAGTGATGCATCTGTTTTGATCTCGATTGCCTCTCTTGATCCTCATCACGTCCCTTAAAAAATGGTTTTCGTTAGCTAGATAGTTCATCGCACCCTCTCCCTTATCGGATTCACTCTCACTGTTTTGTGGTGTGTCAATTTAAGTAGAGCTAGAACTTAGTGAATGTTTTTCTCTTGGTTTATCTTTCATATCCCTAGAGATCAGATTTATTTATTTATTTATTTCAAAGTTTTATATAGCGCGAACAAGATCTTCACAGATATCAGAGCGCTTTACATAGAGGGGTACATGAGGGAACATAGTCAAACAATAAATCAATAGATCATATAGTACAGATAGGTGGCTGCAAAGCCCATCACATGAGTAATAAGACAACTCATACAAATAAGTAAATGGGTCAAGCATGTAGTACAAATCGGTGCAGGGTGTTAACAGAGTTCGAGATAATAGATCAAGTGTATTTAGCCATGAGGATAGCTTTTACTTCTTTTTTAAAGAGTGTAGTGGAAGAGATAAGCCTGGTTTCGGGAGGGAGTGAGTTCCAGATCCTAGGCGCCAATCCTGAGAAGGAGCGCTTGTATGTTTTTTCCTTCCTGAATCTTCGAGGTTTCAGCAGAAGATTGTTTGTGCCTCTCGTGTTTCTAATTCCCCCAGAGATTGTCAGTTTCTGAGCGAGGTAGCCGGGTGAGTTTAGGTGTACCGCCTTGTGTGTCATGCAGGCGATTTTCAGCTGTATTCTGGCTTCAAAAGGCAGCCAATTCAGGGATTTCAGGTCAGGGGTAATATGGGAGTGCTTTTTTGACCCAGTGATGAGTCTCGCTGCAGCATTCAGAGAAGCTCTTAGTGGTGCGGTAGTAGTTAGGGGGAGTCCGCAGAGGGCGGTGCTGCCGTATTCAATACGTGGGATGACTAGTGCTTGTACTGCTGTTTGGAAGTCTTTGGCTGGGAGGTAGGGTTTAAGTTTCCTCAGAGTATTGATCTAGAAGTTCGCTCCCTTTGTTGCCTTGCTGATATGTTGCTGCATGTTGAGGTTGGTGTCAAGTGTTATGCCTAAGGATTTTGCTGAATCCACTATGGTCGGTTGGACATTGAGTTCTGTTAGGTGCTTAAGCCATGTTTGTGTGGTAGATATTTTAGTGGGAGGTGAGATCAGAAGGAACTCAGTCTTCATAGCGTTGAGTTTGAGGTGGTTATCAGCCAGCCAAGATTGGGTGCTTCTGATCGTTGAGTTCAGACGCAAGATGTCTTTGGGGGATTGTAGCTTGAGATATAGCGGAGTGTCATCGGCGTACATGTGAAAGTTTACGTTGGATGCATGTAGCAAGGAGGTGAGAGGTTCCATGACTAGGTTGAACAGAGTTGGGGATAGAGAGGATCCTTGGGGGACGCCTAGCGTTACAGGTATTGGCGAGGACATCAGGTTGTTGCTCTTGAATTTCTGCGACCTGTTGTGAAGAAAGGAAGTGAACCACTTGAGAACAGTTCCAGATAAACCCATTCTTGTGTTTAGTAGTTCTAGTAGATTCTCATGTTTAACGGTGTCGAATGCTGAAGAGAGATCAAGAAGGATGAGGAGGCAGGTGTCGTTTTGGTCTAGCATTTGAAGTGCGTCGTCAATTATGTGAGTCATAGCAGTTTCTGTGCTGTGTCCTGCTCGGAAGCCTGACTGGTGGCTGTTGAGGAGATCAAATTGCTCAATGTGTTTAGTCAATTGTAGTTGTGCGCATTTTTCCAACAGTTTGGCGAGAGTAGGAATATTGGTGATGGGACGGTAATTGTTGAGATCAGAGGGGTCGGCTGTAGGTTTCTTTAGTAGAGGTGTGACCTGACCAACTTTGAGGGAGTCAGGTATGCTTCCTTGTTGGAGAGAGCTGTTGATAATTTTAGTCCAGAGGGGGAGAAGCAAAGGGGTAAAGTCTTTTACTGCGGAGGCAGGGAGGGGGTCCGTGAGGTGATTGGATGGTTTCAGGGTGCTGAGTAGTTTGCCAATTTCTTCTTCCGAGTATGTGTCGAAGGTAGACCATGTAGCATTGTTTTTTGGTTCGGTGGGTGCTAGGCATTGGGGTTTGGAGTAGAGGCTTGCGTCAATGAGGAGATCGCTTTTTATTTTGTCAGTTTTTTGGATAAAGAAAGCAGCGAAGTCTTCACAGGAGGGTGCCTCATGCCTAGTGTTGACCGGTTGGGGTTGTTCCTTGGATTGTGTTTTGATTAGCTCAAACAGTTTTCTCGGGCGGTTTTTTGCTTGGTCGAGTTGGAGGCTGAAGAAGTCTGATTTTGAGCGTTTTATTTTCCTGAAGTAGGCGTTTCTCTTTTTCTTCAGCTCTTTTAGGTGCATTGCAGAGGGAGCTGATCTCCAGGTACGCTCTGCCATTCGCATGTCTCGTCTATCCTCATTGAGACTCCCGTCGTACCATGGTTTGGAGATTTTAGTAGAGACTCTTTTCAGCTCCATAGGTGCAGCCTCATTAATTATAGAGGACATAGCATTGAGATAGTGGTCAGTCAGAGTTTGGACGTCTGTAGCGCCTGTCGGTGGCAGTAGGAGGTTGCAACTGTTAGGGGGCAAAGAGCCTGGGTTGAGCTTTTTCGAGTCTCTTTTCCAGACTTTGGGCTTGGAGAGTTGAGCCGGGTTAACTTTGACTTTTTCATTGATAAAAAATGTGACAATATGATGATCTGACCAGTCACAGGGTTGGATGGACTCGAGTTGGATAGAATCCTCTTTGGAGATGATCAGGTCGAGGGTAGATCCTTTCTCGTGGGTCGGGCTGTTGCATATTTGGGTGAGGTTAAGTGCATCGAGGAAATTTTTAAGACTATTTACCACTGCGTCGTTGCGATCGTTCCAGTGGAGGTTGAAGTCACCAAGGTATATTTGGGTGAGTTGCCGTCCGGAATTAGTTGAGATCAACTCCATTATTTCTTGGGAAAAGGTGAAGTTGTCCCTGGGTGGATGGTAAATGCTGTGAAGCGAGCATATCGGTTTGCCCTCACTAATAATGTCAAGGCATATGTATTCCCAGGATGTTGGGGATGGTAGGGAGGTGGAATTGACTTTCTGAACAGAGAGGTTGTTCTTGTAGATGCATGCGATTCCACCACCTATTTTGCCTGTTCTGTCGAGCCTGATAATGTGGTAGTCGGGAGGAACCAAGATGTCCATTATAGGTGTCGAAGATTCAGTTAGCCAGGTTTCAGATGATCGTATTTCTTAGCAAAGGTGAAAATCCTTCCTTTAATGCAATCATATTCGTCTCTTCAGTTTCTTGGCTTTTCTTTGTTTAATATCTAACTGGTGTTGCATCATGATATCATTCAGAATCATAGAATTCTTCTCTGTGGCCTCTGTGATGTTAAGATTTTTTATTTCTAATTCTAGCCTATCTATTTCTTCACAGGAAGATTCACAATATAATATGTTGGATGTTCTAGTCAAAAGGCGGTGCTGCAAAGAATAGAAGACTAAGAAAACAAATGTTTGCTTTGATATTATATACTGTGTACTCATTTTATTTGCATGTGCTGGGGGATCTAGTTGAAGTTGTTTTGTTGGTTTGACCACGTTTGCCGATATAAGGGTGGTGCTCTGTACCTTTGCAGCACCGCCTTTTGACTTGAACATCTAACATAATATATTGTGAATCTCCCTGTGGGGCGCAATTTCCCTACAAAACTAACCGCCAGATCCCTCTTTTCGAATGTCCAGCATTAAGCTGTTACACACACCCCTCTCAGAAAGGGTGAGTGTTTGATTTAAAAGTAATCCCTGACCTCTAGAGCATTTCAGCTTCTGGTTAAGAGAAGGAAATCTCGATTTGTGAGCGGTACAGCAAAAAAGTATGCCAGGCTAGAGTTACAGTCCTCACAGAGGACACAGTACTCCTTAAGTCCTTACTTTATGGCTGTGAATAATTTTTCATAGGATGGAGTGTATACTTTGAACAGGTTCCAGATAGCATTAATGTGCCAGGCCCCTAGTCTGGGGCTCAGAAGCATGTTCCCTTCTATTGGGTTGGTGTAACCCACCCTCACGATCCAATCCGAAATATGTGTATAGTTGGTATGAAGCCCTCAGCCCACTCAGTGTAGATCTATCACTATTTGCTGCCTCTCATACCGCAACTTGAACTGCACCGGAACAGAATGACTACCTGCCCCAGGCTCACCTTGTCCTGCTTCGCCGGCCCTGGAGAGGGCGACAGGGTCATCTTGTTGGCTGACGCAGGTCTCCGGTGAGGTCGCACATGGGAACACCAGGGGCACAGCCTTCAATGCCTCCACTTTAATGAGTCGGTGCTTGAGGGAGAGGAACCTGCTTGCCGGATCGTATGACATAGCAGAGGCTGGTAAACCTCCAGGTCACCGTCTGATTCCAGTTTTGGTAGACTCATTCTTTTATTCTTCTGAACTTAATCAAACTTGTATTCTTGATTTGAGTAATACAGAATTTCATGCATCATGTGGCTTTACTGATTGTCAAGCTGGCCTAAATCAAGGACATATGTGATTGTCTTGTTTGGTTTTTCTCTCTCTCCTACTCGGTTTCATTGCTGTGAGGTATTTTTTTTATGCTTCATTTTAATGATGCTTTGTTGGTTTTAATATGTCTGTGTTGATTATTCACAAGGAGACTTTTGGATTACATTTGTAATATGATTTCTTGTACTGAGTTGTTTGACATCTGAGTTAAGTTGTATGAGGATTGTGAGAGTGTATATGTATGCAACTTGTGAATGAATAAGCAATCCCAAACGGAATTATTGTTTGACCTGACAGTTTATTACGGAGCCCTGTCCCTTTGGTCTGGGGGCCCCACTCACTGCTTTGATTTGTGCTAATATGTACATGGATTTTTATTCATCAACAAAATCTGATGGCTATGCTTTGTGTTTGAAAATCCCACGCCTGCTGTAACATCATCTAAGTCAACCAAGTTCTATCAGAGACCATTTGTAAACCAGCACCTTTCTGGAGAAACTGGAAACACGATAAGTAGCATCAAAAGAAAAAGGCAATGGTCTCCATTAAAGGTATTTTAGTATTTGGAAAAAAAGGCCAAAAACAAGCTTTCTTAGGTATTCAGAATCTAAAAATTGCAATTAAGGAAATAACAAAAGAAACATTTAGGGTACACCCAATTGTTCCCCGTAACCTCAGGGAAACTGGATGTACACTCTGTCTGCAAGATAGACATCTCATTCTAATTGCCAGAAAACATTGAAAATGTTTTCACTTATTATCCTTCTTCCTTAACTAGTCACTGCTATGATTGATTGCAGCTGTGATGGTGCACTATGGGAAGACAGAAGATTTCCATACACCTGTATTTAAGTAATTGAATGATAAAAGCTCAGTCTTTCCAAAAAGCTGTACAGGACTCTGACAACAGCCTTTCTTCAGGCCATGGGACTCCAGATCAATTATGCAAAATTGAGTCCTACCCCAAATTTAGTTGGTGTGTTACGTGTAAGTTACACTGGCCCACAAAAAAGGCATGTTTCTCTCAGAGAGTAGACTGTTTTCTTTGCATCTGAAATGCTATCTGCTTCAGGCAACCAAGTTCCCATTTGCCTAATCAGTCTGGAACTGTGCTTGGATGGAGACCGTCTTGTATTTTCATTTTGCTAGCTCAGCATTACTGTAACAGTGCTTTGAGATACACTGGATTCAGCTTGAGGAATTGCAAGACAATTCTGCAGTCTCTGACATTGTGATACTTTCTGAATAGTTTCATTAAGGAACTGCCATTCCACTAGACATTACTGTATCATACTATTGTCAAAGATGCATCACTCACAGCAGAGAGATATCATCTAGGCAAACTAACTGTTAAAGGCATAGTTACAAAGAATAGTAATATCGCATCAATTCATCTGGGATGGGATATCAAGTCATTTCTTTTCCCTGTAGCATTGGCATCAATCCTCATTGAGCTAGATAATGCCACAACAGTGTCCTATTAGAATAAACACGAGAGAGCAAGGTTAAGAGTCTTTCTCTAGAAACTTAAAACATCAGGAAATGTCTGCTATTCAGGAATCTGTCATTACAAATATCACAGCAGATGCCCTTCTCAGTAAAAGAGTATCACAAGAGAGTACTAAAATAATGAGGTGCTATATAACATATTTTCCAATGTGAGTTATCCGTAAATAACTTACCTACTAATCCCTGAAAACAAAGTGCCCAGAATTTGCCTCCAGATACCATGAACCAGAGTCCATGACCTTCTGGTTGGTCGAAAAAAACTAGTCAAGATGTAACATTTGAAAGGCAGAATGATGTATTGCACCAAAAGTGACCAGGCCATTAGGGTGTCATTGATCTTCTGTACATTTCTGAGAGGTGTCTAAAGTCACTGCCATGCAAACCAAACCTTTTCCACCTCAATAAGCAAAGTTCATTAAAGTTCTGTCAAATTTTGAAGAAGTCCCAGTTGCATTTAAGCTAAATGTTGAATTTGTTTAGCACTGTTTTTGGGAGATTGTTAGATTTAAGTAGGTGTCGGCATGCTTTTTTTTTCATGAGACACTGGTTTTAATATTACGTATTAGATTTTTTTGTACCTATATTAGAAACTGTTGGTGTTCTGTGATTGTAACATTTTGTATTATTTGTATATGTGTGAGAAGTTTACAACAATTTGTTTTATTGGACTTTACAAATAATGAAACTAAACTTCACTGCATCACTCCTGACTGTGATAGGTCAATTTCAATTTAGCTAAAGTTTCCTTGACATTCTAATAGAGGCAAGATACCCATTAACCAGAACTTCCTGTACCTTCAAATGGAAGAGATTCTACATCCACTGCAGCTGAAGAATGTTAGTCTAATCTCATGCCACTAAATGGCAGTTCAATACCTCTTGTATTTTGCCTGATGTGGACAACTATTCATATTCCTTGCTATTACTGATCACTGGAAGAGCTGCTTTCAGGCTCATGTTTTCAAAGTACCATTGATTTAAATTTCATTGGCATCAAAAAGTGTTTTCACAGCATAAAGACATCATTTGCATGAGAGCATACATAGTTCTAGCAAAGAAGATAGATTATAACCTATCCCCAAAACCTTTAGTAGAAATAACCTCAGCTCTTAATGTTTGTAAAATACAAGCCCTATTTTCCTAAGAACTCAGTATCTCCTAATTCTAACAATGTTGTGGACGTAATTCATCTTCTCTTCAAATGTAGTATCGGATTTTCAAGTTTTACAAACTGTCTTTTCCAGGTTTTTTTTCCTTTGCAGGAAAAACAATTGTAGCAGTGTTTCTTAGAAGACTACTTGAATAAAACTAATGAATTTTAAAATCAAAACAACTTTTTTGTCAATTGCCTCCCATTCAAACAGATTTAGTCCAAGCAAACTATTATCACATGGCTTGTGTTGTGTATAACTTTGTGCTATCAGAAAGCTATCTCACTTTTGCTTGGTAAATCCAGAATACATTCGATTAGCTTTAAGAACCGTACATATTGTTGATATTTGGAAAGCTGAAGCTTAATTTCATTCATGCATTCACATCATGAAGCGCATGCAGTTTCTTGAGAAATACAGATTAAAATTTCAAAGAAAGAGTGGGAGCACACTGCATCACATTAGATAAAAATTTCATTTGGCAATTGTTTTATTTTTTAAACAAAAAAATGAGAATCAATAAATAAAGCTGTACTAAATTATTGTATTTAAATATGGCTATATCAAACGTAAGATATTTTATGTTGAAAAGTACTCAGGAGCCTGGAGGTGGGCGAGCCAATTAAAATGTTTGACCTCAGTGAAGATGTCCACGTAGTTGTGCAGGATTGCAAGTGCCTTTCCATTCATTTCTTTTAGTTGCCTTGTAGAGTTCATTGTGCAATTTTCTGCTACATCAGAGTTGCTCAGTGAGATGTTGGGAGGGGTTTCAGCCCACCTGCACAATAAGGATGTTCACCTCTTCTCTTGGCAAGACTACTAGCTTTATAAGGATGATTCACCTACTGTTGTCTTTCACTTCCAACTTTTTTTTAATATCCATTTACACAGGTTTGCCTTTTCCATCTATGTGGTGAGGACCTCTGTAGAATCGATCAACCTCCTTAATCTCATGCGGGTGAGCCTGAAAAGAGTCCAAGCGAAACCTTTCACCCTTGAGTGCCTGCCATCCATCACAAATTCCCGTTGTTTCACCCTAGATTAAGCCTGTGAGCTCTGGTCTTCCTTTACGTTTTGGACATAATGGTGTTTTGTAATTTGCAGATAAGACTGCAGTGGAGCACCGAATAACACAAACTAATCGTGGAGCAAATAGTGTTGCATCAGCTCCTAGGATTTATGTGCAGACTTGAATGCTGTACCAAAGAGGACAACATTATTTCTGGATAGCATTTCCAATAGCCTTAGTTCCGGATACTTTTCTGTGTGTGTTTAGGAGCCCACCTCGATGACCTTTTCCTCATCTTTACCTTTGGGACACTGCATAGGCCTTTTGTCACATGAACATTATGTAATCCAGCATGCTTTTCTTTCTTCTCAGCAACATTGTGTAGTTCAGGTTCTGAGCAGCAATATATATATTTTTTTTAAATGGCGAGACATAGGAAATCATCATACAGCAATTAATATAGTGAGTAACATGGGTCTCCTGCTATGGCAGTACTTGCTTTGTCCAAATTAGTACACCATTTACGTGTGTAACAAAGTTCTTAGATTTGTATGTTTATTCTAATGGATACATTTACCTGCGGATTCCTCACCTTTTCAATATCCCAATGCGCCAGCATTCCACAGAAACTTTTCTTGACAACTCTCCTGCATCGAGAAGAACATCACAGTGCCCATGGATCCGCATGTGACTCCTTGTGACGTCCTTTGAGCCATAAGAAGCCCTCGTCGGCGTGCTTTCATCAGTTCTCTTCTTTCCACGCCTTCAAAGCCTAACAGTTTTTTTATAAGCTCTCCATACAGTTTAGAAACTTTCAAAAAAAATTCTGTAAATTGCAACTCTGTTGCAGGGTAAAATGTCTCCAGCAAGGATATCTGGGTTTGGGCCATGCAGAGTGCGAGGGTCAAATGTCAAATCAATGATCATCATGATGATGGTCTTTGGTGTCTAAGTTCAGACCACAAAATCGATGCCTATTCATGTCAAAAGATGAACCCCAACGAGAGGGAGACAAAACTTTTCATGGGCAAGGAAGGAGAAGAGAGGACGTCGGAAGTCTCGTCCTTGTTCAGAGTTTCCGCCTCCCCATTGCTCGAAGTCCTCAAAGAGGAAACATAAGAAGAAGCAGCGTCATGGTTTCCAATGTCGGTCTTTGAGGGATGAGTCTTCACACCCGAATTTGCATGAAGATCGATGTGTGGTGACTCTGGCCCCATCTCCAATAGCCTTTCTGGCATCACATTCGAGTCCAAGGCCTCCACCGACTTAGCCTGGGCGTCCTGATCCGAAGTTGGAGGCATATAAAGTTCCTTAACCTCCTCCCTATCCCCCTCTACCTTCTCAACAGAAGCAGTATCCAACTTTCCCTGCTACAGGGTCAGAGTCTTCAGATTTTGTATAATACTATGTAAAGCATTTTCAGCAGGATCCCATGGGTCATTCATATTAATTGGAAGGTAGGTTTTCCAGCGCAATATCAGCAGGCACCGTTCCTGCTTTTTTTTGCTGATGGCCCAGGTATCTTGGCCTCCTCTGGCACCAAGGAGGGCAACTCCTTTACCAGTAGAAGTTCAGCGGGAGTCATGGACACCAGCTGCACCCTTTGCGACATTGGCTGAATCCGCTCCGGCGTTGCATCACTCAACTCCAGTTCCATTAGCCTCTTCAACGCAGGTGCTGAAGTCAGTGGCACCATTACAGATGCCAATACTGGCTTCACCAACGCCGTTATTTAAGTCGAGCCATAGATCTCAAAGGGAAGTTCTGAGGCTTCCTTGGAGAAGAATATCTTGAACTGGAAGAGGGAGAAATTGTGTCACTGGATCCAGAATTTGAGGGTTTGGAAGCCGCAAGGGATTTAGACACTTCCTCGTAACGGGAATTGTCTCCAAATTCTTCTGCAATAGGTTATGTCATACTTATCAGTGATTAGGAAGGCAGCTGACATGTTGGAGCTGCCTCTTGCATCAGCTGAACTTAAATCTAATTTACTCACAGAAGTGCTGCATTGTTCTTCTTCCACCTCAGAGCCTTTTTTAACTTTTAGTGAGATATTGACTGAACCAATTCTGGAGATTTGGTTGAAGCTTGTCATCCTCTGCCGTCTCTAGGCCAATTGCGAGGAGATACAAGCTGGCTCTGGGAGATTTGAAATTTGTATCCACTCACCCTTCAGCTGAGAGTTTGATGGTACAAGCTTCCTGTTCTTCCAAGTTAACCTCTGGGCCTTTTCCGACATCCCCAGTGGATAGAAAATCTATTAAAAAAAAAATTGAATAGTTGGTGAAGAAATGTTTTCCCTCTGGTAGCATGGCAATGAAATCAACCAACGCAACTTGCTTTTCCACCAGAAAAAGCGTTACAGAAGGTAAGTACCTCGTTCTTCTGGTCTAATCAAATACTCTCTCTCCCTCTCCTCAAATAACTTCATTTAGTGCTTTGGAAATCAAACTATAATAATAAAAGCTTTTTTCTGTCCTTGTTTTAGGCAAATGATTTGCTAGACTTGTTGGGAGGAAATGATATTACTCCTATTATTCTGACGGCACCCACAAGCAAGCCATCTTCAGTTGGTGGAGAGCTCCTGGACCTTCTAGGCGATCTCAGTCTAACCGGTAAGACTAGTAGAAGATCGGGAACAGGACTAGAATCTAAACCAGAGCAACCTTAAGGCTACACTAGGATCAGACAGAAAAATTAACCAGAATCTGTTGGAAAATAATTAAAAGTGGAGAGGATGCCTATGCGAGAGGAGAATGGCAGATGGACCCGAGGGAAATAATGTAGGAAGCTGAACTGTAAGGGAAGAGGAGCTGGCAGAACCCCAGTGTGGGAGGAGGGGGGGTCTTGTAATTGAAAGCTGGACCAATGGTATAAGGACTGCAAGATTGACCTGGGAGGAACGGGAAGAAAGGCTTAACGTTGTTCCTTTTGTGGTGAAGTATGGTTGATGCTGGAAGCTGACCCTTGGGACTATTTAAGCAGGGGGAAGTAAGTTGGTCCTGGTCGCAGGAGGCAGGCATATGTTTCCGGTGCAGAGAGAAAGAAGGCTGGTTCTGGCATGAGGAGAGATGGTCAAAACTTGTGTTGATGAGCAAGTATGATACCTAATCCAGAAGGTGCGGCGAAGTGGTAAGCTGATTTGGCGGGACAGGCAAGCAGGAATATATTCCTGGAGGAAAGTGTGAAAGTTGATCCAGTTGGTAGTGGTGTGGGGAGTATTGAAGAGGAGAGACAACTAGCTTGAAGGTGGATTGAGCAGGGTGTAGAAGAATAGCTCGACTTCGGGTAGAAGAGAAATTAGAAGCTTGACATAGCAAAGGAGATAAGTTGATCTTCAGGAATAAAGAGGTGGCCTTTGGCAGAAAATGGGAATTGCAGACTGGATTTCAGAGGGAGGGAGAGGATGTGGTTGGGCTGACAGGAAGCATGATTAGATAATTGGAAGATGGTCTTTAGATGATTAAGCAAATGGAAAACCAGTCCCTGGGGGAGGAAAGCATGGATGAGAAAGGCTGCTGGTCTGGAGCATGGGTAGGGCTGGAGGTGGGCAGCTGGTCCTCAGTAACTTGTCCTGCTGTGAGCCGGACATGAAATTAGCCTTGATCGGTCAAGGGAACACAAAGATGGCCCAGGGTAGTAAATAGAGAATTGGTTGCTGATTCAAAGGTATTCTGCACAGGTTTGTGAAACGTGCTGCATTACTGGTGTACATTTCCAGTCGGCTCAGTCTACTATTCCCCTTCCAAGCTCAATAGTAATGTGAGCCCACTGAGGGCTCTCCCTTTTAAAGTGACTTCTACGCTGGGCTGTGCGATAATGGATGCTGACTTCTAAATGTAGGCTGTGAGGAGATAGCATGTTTTGTAGCCACGGGGTATCCATTTTCTCTTTCCAGGTCATTGGACTGCCTACCGAGTCCATTTTGAAGCTGTCTGGTTAGTCCTCATTCCTAGAGGTCTTTGAATTCATCATGCCATGGGCTTGTATTGCGGTTCTCTTTGTTCAGTATTAAGTGGTAGGCCTAATGAGAGTAAAAGAGGGCAGCATGCTGGAAGATGGTAAGCCCAATCAAAATGAGTTTTGCCTGGTATGTAACAGATAGCAGCCCATCCCATTTTGAAATAGGCCTGTCTGTGACGGGCATCCCCCTCAGCACTGACTCTCCAGGCAGAGCCGTTCCACATTGACCTGAGCCAGTCTACAATAATCTGAGGAGGGACATAAGAGCAGTGAGCCTGCAAATTTGGTCTCCAAAAGCTGTAACGATTTTGCCCCAGGATTCGAAGACCAAATGGACTGGGCCTTCAAGATAACGCCTTTCTTCTCGTCAGGCTTGGCTACTAGAAGAGAATAGGTAATGACCTCGGGCAGTACTTTTTCATGGATTTGAAATTACCAATGAGGTTCAGAGCAACA
Source organism: Lissotriton helveticus (assembly GCF_964261635.1). NCBI lineage: Eukaryota > Metazoa > Chordata > Amphibia > Caudata > Salamandridae > Lissotriton > Lissotriton helveticus. The sequence continues at coordinate 275,090,037 of NC_136073.1, forward strand.
CTAGAGAAGACTTTGCAGACCCAGCAGTGGAAGCATTGAAGTGTTGCCCTTTCCTCTCCAGTCTGCCCAATTCCGGCAAGCGTGCAGAAACTCCTTAAAGATGCACCAGTGGAAAGTAGAGGGACTCACTTCCTGTACGAGAAACTGACCACTTCTTGCCAGGAGGAGTGACATGATGAACAGGAGGGTGCCTAGGCCAAGCTGGCTGGAAGGTCCTGCTTGGAGGGCATCTTTACAAACAGATTGCCCAGCATCCACAAGTGAGGATGGGCAAAATATTCTGTTAAAAAAAAAAAAAAAGTTAAATCCACATCTTTTTAAATTTCACTTTTAGAGCAGAATCAAGCCAGGCTTTCCGTTAAGAAGGCACTGCTGCACACATACCTACCTGCTGTGGATGTTGCTTTGAACAGCACTGCCAGGTGCTCGACAGTTTCATTACCTTAATGGAATTATCATTAAGGTAATTAGATTGCTTAACTCTGACATTGCTGGGCCGCACAGACCAATCTCACAGACAGAACTACACACACAGTTCTCACTAGGAGACCTGAGAACTGGGTGTGCTGGCATTGCATTTTACCTGCAGGCAGATGTGATTCCTGTGAAAGTACTGAATTTGCCTTTGGGGGTCACATTCACTTACTGTGTGGAGAAAAAAGAAAGTGAGCCTGCCTCATCTCTGACCCCTCCCAGCCAGTGGGGCATGTGTATGTACTACCTCTGCTGCTTCTCTGAGGTCTGGAGAAATCTGCGTAACAACCTCAGGCCTTGTGACTGAGGGATCTCACCCTTATTCTAGAACTATTGGAATGTTGTCTATTTGTGGCATATTGTCAGTTAACACTCAAGATAGTTTTACAGAATCCTGCTGATCCTGGGGAGTAGAGTCTTAAATCTGTTTTTGGGGACTTGTAGAGATGGGCTGGTTTTTCTGGGGAGGACTGCCAGCAGGTCCAACAGGTGGAAGGAAGGCAACAGGAAAAGGGCGATGAGGGAGGAAAGGTGGGGGGAGGCATGAGGCGAGATGAGACAAGTTACTTCCTGGATGTAAGGGGGCTATAATCCACAAACTGAGCACAAGAGCGGGGAAACTGGATGGCAAAGGGAGCTAGAGCTACAAACTGCGGGTAAGACAGGAAACTGGATGGGGGAAAGGCTAGTACATGGTCTACAAGGGTATCTCAGTTTGGTGGGGGTGAGTAATTGGATGCTCGGCTGGCCAGTGGAGGCCGGAAGCGGAGTTTGGGAGTGAAGATGTGAAGCTCATCTGAGGTTAGATGGATTAGATGGAGTACAAGGGAAGACGGGAAACTTGTGGAAGGAAGGAATGCAACAGGAAAAGGGTGTTGAGTGAGGGGAGGCATGAAGCGAGAAGATGATGATGGAGAAGATGTGAAGTTCATCTGAGGTTAGATGGGAATGAAAGCCGGATTTCTGCAAGAGAGTTCGAAATTGATGGAGTACAAGGAAAGACGGGAAACTTGTGAAAGGCAGGCAACAGGAAAAGGGTGTTGAGGGAGCGAAGGTGAGGGGGGGCATGAAGCGAGAAGACCAGGACAATTTCCTTCAGGGAGGCAAGGGGGCTAGATCCACAAAACTTAGGATAAGAGCAGGGAAACTGGATTTTATTGGGGGCTAGAGCTACAAAATGTGTGTAAGAGAGGAAACTGGATCGGGGAAAGGCTAGTAGATGGTCTACCAGGGTATCTCAGTTTGGTGGGGTGAGTAATTGGATGCTCGGCTGGCCAGGGGAGGCGGGAAGCGGAGTTTGGGAGTGAAGATGTGAAGCTCATCTGAGGTTAGATGGATTAGATGGAGTACAAGGGAAGACGGGAAACTTGTGGAAGGAAGGAATGCAACAGGAAAAGGGTGTTGAGTAAGCGAAGGTGAGGGGAGGCATGAAGCGAGAAGATGATGATGGAGAAGATGTGAAGCTCATCTGAGGTTAGATGGGAATGGAGACCGTATCTGAAAGAAACAGGTTAGTATTAGATTCCTTACCTTAGAATATCCCCAGGCGTCAGTCTGGATCCGGAAAATTTTGCGTAGCAGTACCCCTGCGCGTCGGTAGGCGTCGTCTGCAGGCGTCCCCTGTGGCTCCGCGGCGTCGTGCGCCGTGATGACGTCGCTGGAGCATATAGACGCCGCCTCCGCGCGCTGACGTCAGTTCTTCTTTTTTCCGCGCCAGTTAGCGCAGATCCGAAGAGCAGTACTCCGGTCTTTTGACCAAGTTTCTTGTTAACTACTTTATCTTCTACGGTGCCGGTAGGATGCCCGGTTTCAAGGGTTGCGACGAGTGCGACCGCCTGATGTCGGTCACCGACCACCATCCACTCTGCCTCCGGTGTCTGGGCGCGGACCACGACGTGGAGTCCTGCGTCGACTGTCGGGCCTTGACTGGTAAAGCTAGGCGGGAGCGGTCCCGCAAGCTTCTCGAGCTCCGTGTGTCGGCCCCGCGTCGAGAGCGGTCCCGGTCCGGTCGGAGGTCGAGGGAGCGGTCGAAGGAACGATCGCGGAGCCGCCATGAGCGCTCCGGGAGTCGCCACCATTCCTCCGGTTCGTCAGGTAAGCGTAAGAAGTCGGGGCGTCGTCATCGTACCCCCGACTCCCCCCGACGCCCGCGTGATGCGGCCGGGGGCTCGGGTGGCCCCACCCACGCGGGCCCGCGTGGGTCGCCGACGCCGTCTGCCCCATACCCGTCGGTCCCTGGGGAAGGCGCGTCGCGTGAGGAGATCGAGGCCTTCCTCATAGCTATGAGGGCGAGGTCTCCTCCGGCGGGGCCTACGGCGCCTGCGGGCCCGTCGGTCCCGTCTGGGGGCCCGAGCGGTTCGGGTGCTCCTGCCTCGACGCCGCCGGTGGCTCCGGCCCCGGCGCCGCTGGGCCCCTCAGGTTCGTCGCCGGCTGGTCTACCGGCCTCTCCGGCGTCGGTTCCTTTGGGCCAACCCGTGGTACCGCCTCCGCGCGGTGCAGCGACTCCGCCGTCGGTTCCGGCCGGCGTCGGGTCCCCGGCGCCGACGCCACGCGGCGCCACCCCCATTCCCCCTCTGACTCCTGACGCGGAGTCGGACCGGCGTCGTCCGACGCCGGATCCGGCGCCGATGGGGCCCATTGACCCCGAGGTCTATATCGTCGATCCAGAATACGGCGATGAGGACGAGTATGGAGAGGGTTGGGAGGGGTCTGAGGACCCTTTATCCCGTGCCTGCCAGTATGATGTGGACTGGGTAGGTGATCTGGGTGATGCCAGTGGCCTGGATGAGTCGCCCAACCCTGGGTTTGTCTCCCCGACCCCTGTGGCGTCTGAGGCAGGTGCTGCCTATTCGGTGGTCCTGATGAGGGCTGCCAAGGCCTTGAGCCTTGAGCTCCCTGTCGCGAAGGTCAAGCGAACATTCTGACCGAAGTGTTTAAACCGCAGTCATGCCCCCAGGAGCCTCTGCTGCCGTTTAATGAGGCCCTGACGGATGTCCTTTTGGGCACCTGGTCCAGGCCCGCTTCCGGTGCACCGGTTGACCGGAACGTTGCCAGGCGTCACCGTCCGTGCTCGGACGACCCTGCCTTCCTATCCACCCATCCCTCCCCGGAGAGTCTGGTGATCCAGGCCTCCACTTCACAGTCCGCGTTCCCGTCGGCTCCGCCCGATCGGGAATCAAAGCGGTATGACCAATTTGGTAAAAAGGTCTTTTCCTCTTTGAGCGCTGGACTGCGGTCTTGTAATACCGCGTGCCTCTTGGGCCGCTACACCCACTCCCTGTGGGATACGGTCGAGGAGTGTTTGCCGCAATGCCCCCAGGAAGTGCGGGACAAGCTCACCCGGGCCTTGGTTAAAGGCCGGGATGCGGCACGGTACTCGATCCGTTGTGGTCTGGACACGACCGACTCGCTGGGACGGGCTATGTCCACGACGGTGGCGATTCGTCGCCATGCTTGGCTGAGATCTGCCAACTTCTCGCCAGACGTCCAAAATACACTCATGGACATGCCATTTGATGGCAGTCGCCTGTTTGGTGACAAAGCGGACCACGCGCTGGAGCGCTTCAAGGACTCCAGGGTCACGGCCAAGTCCTTGGGTCTTTCGACCCAGCTCCAGCAGACGGGTTCGTTTCGCCCCTTTCGTGGCCAAGGGAGGGGCGGTCCCACACGTGCTGCCAGCCACGCGCCGCAGAACGCTCCCCAGCGCGGTGGCGGCCGTGGTTTCCGCCGTGGTGGCGGTAGAGGCCAGCGGCGAGGTCAGTCCACGCCTCCCCCCGCTGCTGCATCCAAGCCTTCCTAGTCCGAGCTTTCGGGCTCACGTGACGCCAGTGGGTGGCAGGGTTCGCCATCACCACTCCCGCTGGCGCGCGATAACATCGGACCGGTGGGTGCTGCAGCTCGTTCGAAGGGGCTACGCCCTCCCCTTCGAACCCACTCCTCCAGCCATGCCACCGCAGAACCACCGTGTGTCGGGGGACCACTTGACACTTCTGCAGGAGGAAGTTACGGCCCTCTTGGCCAAGGGGGCCATCGAGCGCGTTCCTGGGCCAGAAGTAGGGTGTGGTTGCTACTCCCACTACTTTCTGGTGCCCAAGAAGGACAAAGGAGGCCTCCGTCCTATCTTGGACCTACGGAACGTCAACGGCTTCCTCCGGAAGGAGAAGTTCAAGATGTTGACTTTGGCTCAGGTCTTGGCTGCTCTAGACCCTCAAGACTGGATGGTAGCGTTGGACTTGCAGGATGCGTATTTTCACATCCCCGTCCTGCCGGCCCACCGGCGTTACCTGCGGTTCACGGTAGGCCAGGAGCACTTTCAGTTTATCGTGCTCCCATTCGGCCTTACCAGCGCCCCACGGGTGTTCACGAAAGTGATGGCGGTGGTCGCAGCTCATCTGCGCCGGTTAGGGGTTTCAGTCTTCCCCTACCTCGACGACTGGTTGTTGAAGGCGGGCTCGCCCCAGACAGTCGTCCACCACCTTCAGATGACGGCAGACCTGCACGAGCTGGGGTTTTCCATCAATGTGCCGAAATCACACCTGTGTCCCTCTCAAAAGCTCCTTTTCATCGGAGCGGTTCTCGACTCGGCGCAGTTTCGGGTTTATCCCCCGGAACGGCGGGTCCGGGATATTCAGGCTCTGATTCCCATCTTTCAGCCGTTATTCCGGGTTTCGGTCAGGTTGACGCTGCGGCTTCTGGGGCTGATGGCCTCCTGCATCCTACTGGTGCATCACGCCAGGTGGCGGATGCGGGCTCTGCAGTGGGACCTGAAGTTTCAGTGGGCCCAGCATCAGGGCAACCTATCCGACCATGTCCTGATCTCGGAGGGCACTGCGAGACAGTTGCAGTGGTGGCTTACGGACCGCGATTGGGTCAGAGGCAGATCCCTCTCCCTTCCCCAACCGGAGCACGTGGTTGTGACGGACGCGTCCCTCCAGGGCTGGGGTGGCCACTTGGGAGAGGCGGAGATCAGAGGCATCTGGTCTCCGGCGGAGTCCCGGCTCCATATCAACCTGTTGGAGCTGCGGGCGATTCGCCTAGCACTGAAGGCATTCCTCCCCTTTGTCAACGGGAGTGTGGTGCAGGTGTTCACGGACAACACCACCGCCATGTGGTACTGCAACAAACAGGGCGGTGTGGGGTCGTGGACCCTTTGCCAGGAGGCTCTGCGTCTCTGGCAATGGCTGGAACGTCAGGGCGTGACTCTGACGGTTCAACACCTGGCAGGTTCTCTGAACGCCAGGGCGGACGAACTCAGCCGTCGGTGCTCGGTGGATCACGAATGGCGTCTGAACTCGGACGTGGCGAGAGGCCTCTTTCAGCAATGGGGAGAGCCTTGGTTAGATCTATTCGCCACAGAAGAGAACGCGCAATGTCATCAGTTCTGCGCGTTGGAGTTTCCAAGACGGCACTCGCTCGGCGACGCCTTTCGGCGCGAGTGGAGTTGCGGTCTGTTGTACGCCTTTCCGCCTATACCACTTCTGCCCAGAGTGCTGAAGAAGATCAGGCGCGACCGGGCCCAAGTTATCCTTGTGGCCCCGGACTGGGCTCGAAGATACTGGTATCCCGAGCTACTCAGCATGACAGTCGGTCCCTCGATCCGCCTGCCCCTTCAGGAGGACCTTCTGTCGCAGCAGCAGGGGACGGTCCTCCACCCGAACCTGTCCAGTCTCCACCTCCATGCTTGGAGATTGAGCGGCGGCAGTTGAGGCCATTTGACTTGCCTCCTGAAGTCTGTGATGTAATTCTGGCAGCCAGGCGTCCCTCCACAAAGTCGGTATACGCCTGCCGGTGGAACAGATTTGTGGCATGGTGCACAGCAAAGGCTGTGGATCCCCTTTCTGCCCCTCTGTCTGAGGTTCTCCTCTTCCTCCTTTCCCTTGCCCAGCAGGGCTCTGCTCTGGGCACTATCAAGGGCTATCTTTCTGCCCTTTCCGCCTTCTTGAGGCTACCTGATCAGCCATCTTTATTCAAGTCCCCTATTGTGTTACGATTCTTGAAGGGCATCACGCACATGTATCCCCCAACTCCGTTCGTGATGCCTCAGTGGGACTTGAACCTGGTTCTGACTTTCCTCCCTGTTCTGCGAACTGATACCTAGGGTTAAGGACATCCCTTTCAGGGCCCTAGTTTCAAATGGCACCAGTGTTAGTTCTCACATGGCTCTGCGTGTTCTGGCGCGGAAAAGCTGTGTGCAAAGAACTGACGTCAGCGCGCGGAGGCGGCGTCTATATGCTCCAGCGACGTCATCACGACGCGGAGCCGCAGGGGACGCCTGCAGACGACGCCTACCGACGCGCAGGGGTACTGCTACGCAAAAGTTTCCGGATCCAGACTGACGCCTGGGGATATTCTAAGGTAAGGAATCTAATACTAACTACTGTTTCTTACAGATATATCGTTACCGAAGGTAAGTAACTTGTTCATTTCTGCAAGAGTTCGAAAGTGATGGAGTACAAGGAAACCAATAAGGTAATTTGAAGCTTGGCAAGTGATATTCGTCATAGGCAAAATTAGCAGGAACGGAGTCATGGAGACTAGCAGAAGAAATTATTAACATATGGCCTATTAAAATCAGATTATCAGCATATGGTAACTTGTTGGGTTCTCTTTTTGAGGGAATAGCTGTCTGAGAGAAGAGCTGCTTGTTGTGTACTACACATTAGATTTTTATGTTCACCCATGTTGAGCTGTCGTCTTTGATTCATTGTTGGTTTTTCGTTTGTTTGAAGGTGTTCCAGTACCACAAGTTTCTCAGCCGCAATTCTTGTTGGATGGGTTATCGTCACAGCCGCTCTTCAATGACATTGCTGCAGGTATGTCTGAAGTCCGTAACCTGCCTAAACAGACGTTTGGAGGAGTGTGGTAGGGTGCAGTAAATGGAAGTAGACCAAAGTGATCAAGAATGTGTAAGGTTGGTCTTAGAGATGTGTGAGAGCGTACCAAAATCTTTGTTGGCTGTGGTTACAGTGTAATTGAACGTGTATTTGTAGTTTGTGTGTTAATGGAAATTGAACATGAGACTTTGTGGTACTTCTTTAATTCCATATTTTTTGAGGAGCAGTAGTGTCTCAATTTAAGAGAACAGGTGGAAAAAATATGGTACTGCTTCTTTAATTCCATCTTTGTTTGAGGAACAGTAGTATCTCAATTTAAGGGAGCACGTGCACAAAATATATACTGGTGTCATTTCTTTCTGTTGGAGTCTCACTTTAAGGTCTCACTTATGAGTCTTTAGGAGGCAATAAGAAGACTGCTCTCTAAGGTGGAAGAAAAGTCCGCTATCGTTTGTAATTTAGGACTTCTTAGAAGTGCAGCATTATGTTTTGCCCCTATTGAAACATGTAGTGAATACTGAGGCGAAACCTCTGAAGGATGTTCTTAATAAATGGTCTGAGGGCTAAAGGGAATATTACTAGGCAGACCGAAGTACCTTGCCATATAGGGGAAGTGAAAAACTCTCTTCTGCATTGCTCCGAGTCCCCTATCCCAGCCTGGGTACAGCGCACAACTCACCCATGAGGGTATCCTGCCACTGAAGCAGAAGCTATATGGGCCGAGCCTGAGATGGTGCTGGGTGAAGAGTCAGGTCTTCAGTTTCTTGCAGAATTCAAGATCTGAGTAGGCAGCTCTGATGTGCAGTCATTCCAGGCGGCTTTAGGAGCGAGGTAGGAGAAGTCACGACTGCCCGATTTGGTTCTTTGAATTGGAGATGAGGGGGGGTGGGGGTGTATGCGCAAGGAGGAATTCAGTTGAATGAAGGTGTCGTGGAGGTTTGCTGAAATTAATGCGGTTGTTGAGGTAAGTGAGGTCAACATTGGGTAAGCCTTTGTATGTGTGTGCGAGGAGTTTGGAAAGTGCTTGTTTGTGAATTGGGACCAAATAGAGCTCTTTGAGGTGAGGTGTGGGTGATGAATGAGAGGTTGAGGATGAGCCTGGCGGCTAAGTTTTGTACGGCCTGCCAGCAGTCTTCTGGTCAGGTGGTTGTTGATTCCAGGATAGTGCGTGTATCTGTTGTACAACCTCCAGTCACATAGCAGGTCATAGTAAGCTGGTTGTTGATTACTGGTCCAAGGTTCTTTGTGTGGATTGCCGGGAAGGGTGTGGGTTCAAGTTTGGCAGATCACAAGGTGGAGTCCAAGCTAGGTGTCTCCGCTGAAGATTATTACTTCTGGCATGTCTGTGTTGAGCTTGGAGTAGTTGGTATTCATCTATCTGACGGCCACTCACCCTCCTCCGCCTTCTGCTTTTCGCTCCTTTCGTGGCCACGGAAGGGGTGCCCCAACACGTTCAATCCAGAGCCACAGGCCTGCGCAGCAACAACCTCAGTGCGGACGTGGGAACCACCGAAGAGGTTCTGAGCACCAGCGGGCGAGTTAGTCCACCTCCACCCCCGCAGCATCCACTCCAAAGCCTTCCTAGTACGACCTTTCAGGCCTATCAAACGTCAGTGGGTGGCAGAATACGCCATCATCTCCTCCACTGGCGCAGCATCACCTCGGACAGGTGGGTGCTGCAAATAGTCCGAATAGGCTACTCCCTCCCCTTCGAGACTACCCCTCCAGCCATGCCACCTCAGTACCACCCCATTTTGGGGGACCATCTTGCACTTCTTCAGCAGGAAGTCATGGCCCTCTTGGCCAAGGGTGCCATCGAGCGCGTTCCTGGCCCAGAAGTGGGTCGTGGTTGCTATTCCCACTACTTTCTGGTCCCCAAGAAGGACAAGGGCCTGCGTCCTATCTTGGACCTCAGGGACGTCAACGGCTTCTGTGAGAAAGTGCCTTCTCTCTCGTCTTGGTATACCCCACTTTTTTCTGAACTGTTGATGTGCTTCGACTGAGTGTGCCCTGGGTTCCTGCCAACCAGGTACCCAGGGCCTGTTTCCTTCCCTAAAACTGTGTTGAAACTAAAATCTAATTGGCATCTCTGGCCACCTATCAGCCCCTATTAAATGGTACCCTAGGCACCCAGGGCATGGTGACCAGAGAAGATCCTTGAGGGCTGCAGCACTTATTGTGCCACCCTCACGGGCCCTGTACTCTGACACCCACACACTGCCTTTGCAGGCTGAGTGTCTAAGTAACAGAACTAAACAGATAGTCGACATGGCACACACCCCTGTGTGCCATGCCCACAGGACCCACTGTCCTGGCATACTTCAGTCACCCCTCTAGCTGGGTGCCCTATGACAGAGGTGTGGACACAGGTGCATGAGCCCTGTGCCCCTACAGTACCCAGGGCCATTCCTGGGCACTGTAAGTGAAGTGATGCCATGGTGCTGGGAGGTTGTCACTACGAACTCCACAGCACCATGATGGCTACATTGAAGACTGACAAGTTTGGTACCAAACTTCTCAGCACATTAAACCCGCACTGATGCCAGTGTGGGATTTAATGTAAAGTGCACTATAGGGCATCTTAGAGATGCCCCCTGAGAACCTAACCTAACCTACAATACACGTCTGGGCTGAGTGGCTGCAGAGGCTGCCACACAGCAGACATGTTGCTGGACCCCTGGGTGGATAGCCCCCGCTCTCCTGGGCCTGCAACAATGCACATCCTGGGCGAGGGGCTAGGTCTCCTCCCCCAGGATGGGCAGGGGGACGCTTCAAAGGCATGCCACCTCTGTGAGCTTCTCCAGACCAATTGCTGCCCCACCTATTAAGGACCACCACTTATAAATGTGGATATGATCATGAGAATGTGAATTCCTGACATACTTAAAAAAAAGTAGGACCCTGTATATATAACATTTGTGTTTCTTTAAGTGAAAAAAATTGTGACAATAAGCTCATGTATATAAATGTACAGTATGAGAAAAAATTTGTAAATATTGTCAATGTATTATATGTAAGGTAACAAGGAAAGTTGGTATGTGATAAAGGAATACAAAAAGAAAAAGAAAAATATATTTCAATACATACAGAGTCAATAAAAGGGACTTCTGTAAGAAAAGTAATTGCGTAATCTATGGTGTCAGGGGCATTTATGTTTTGTGATTACCCCATTCTACCAGGGCGACGGCAGCCAATACTGCTTTGGGACAAGGGAGTTCCCTTGCATGATATCTGTCAGGCAGCTACGTGGGCCTCGCTGCACATGTTTACCAAGCATTACTGCCTAGAAAGCAAAGTCCGGAGAGACTGCTTCTTTGGCCGTTCTTTTCTCCAGGATTTTTTGGTGTGATCTTGATTCGCAGACCCACCTCCGGGGTTGTTATTGCTGGGGTATCTATTCTAAGGTAAGGAATCTATAACTAACGTGTTTCTTTCAGATAGACAAGTTACTTACCTTCTGTTACGATATATCTATAAGAAACATTACTAGTGATAGATTCCTTACCCTTCCCCGCCCCCCACCCATCCTCCCCATTCTGCAAACTGATTTCTAGGGTTAAGGTCATCCCTTTCAGGGCCCTAGTTTAATGGCACCAGTGGTCAGTTTCATGCATGGCTCTGCGTTCCTGGCGCGGAAAGGTCGTGTATAGAACTGACGTCAGCGCGCGTGGGCGCTTCTAAGTAGCTCAAGAGACGTCATCCCGGCGCCAACGACGCATGCGGAGCCGCACGATGACGCCTACTGACGCGCAGGTGTACTGCTGACGAAAACTTTACAGATCAAGCCTGACCCCTGGGGGTAATTCTAAGGTAAGGAATCTATCACCACTGTTTCTTACAGATATATAGTTACTGAAGGTAAGTAACTTGTGCGTTTGGTCACCTCAACCTGTCACAACAAACAATGGACCAAGATGTAATCCAGTCCTCCAGGAATATTTTGGGTGCGGTCCCTTCAACACTGTAGGGGAAGGCAAGCAATCCACAATTTTTCTTGCAGACATGGTTCACAGCAGATTCTTTTCAAAGTTTAGAGAATGTAGAAAATTGCAAGGCTGGGTGTAGGAAGCTGGCTCTGTATATACCATACAAAAGTACGGTATAGTGGGCACAGAGTCCAGTGGGTTCCCAGAGGCTTACAGAGACTTAAGTAGATAATACTAAAAGCTCTATTTGTGGTAGTATGGTCGAGCAGTTTGGCTTATCAGAGGGCCGTGTTAAGAATGTGTTATTACATTATTTTATTTTAGAACCAAGAGGAACTCAGTGGCAGGTAAGTAACAGTTTCAAGAGTAGTAATACTTAACAAAATGTAGTAAGAATTGTCTTTGAAAGGCAGTAGGAATACTTTACAGTATGAAAAAATACGTTTGCGTTAATAAAAACACTAGCAAACTTAGCAGTTGTAAAAGATAGACAGTTAGGTGCCATAGGAGAAGTGCAATGCAATCCTATGGAAGTAAACAATTATGCACAGTAACAAGTAAGTACAAGATCTGAAAGAAACAGGTTAGTATTAGATTCCTTACCTTAGAATATCCCCAGGCGTCAGTCTGGATCCGGAAACTTTTGCGTAGCAGTACCCCTGCGCGTCGGTAGGCGTCGTCTGCAGGCGTCCCCTGCGGCTCCGCGTCGTCGGCGTCGTGCGCCGTGATGACGTCGCTGGAGTATATAGACGCCGCCTCCGCGCGCTGACGTCAGTTCTTCTTTTTTCCGCGCCAGTTAGCGCAGATCCGAAGAGCAGTACTCCGGTCTTTTGACCAAGTTTTTTGTTAACTGATTGATCTTTACGGTGCCGGTAGGATGCCCGGTTTCAAGAGTTGTGACGAGTGCGACCGCCTGATGTCGGTCACCGACCACCATCGACTCTGCCTCCGGTGTCTGGGCGCGGACCACGACGTGGAGTCCTGCGTCGACTGTCGGGCCTTGACTGGAAAAGCTAGGCGGGAGCGGTCCCGCAAGCTTCTCGAGCTCCGGTTGTCGGCCCCGCGTCGAGAGCGGTCCCGGTCCGGTCGGAGGTCGAGGGAGCGGTCGAGGGAACGGTCGCGGAGCCGCCATGGGCGCTCCGGGAGTCGCCACCATTCCTCCGGCTCGTCAGGTAAGCACAAGAAGTCGGGGCGTCGCCATCGCACCCCCGACTCCCCCCGACGCCCGCGTGCTGCGGCCGGGGGCTCGGGTGACCCCACCCCCGCGGTCCCGCATGGGTCGCCGACGCCGTCTACCCCACACCTGTCGGTCCCTGGGGAAGGCGCGTCGCGTGAGGAGATCGAGGCCTTCCTCATTGCTATGAGGGCGAGGTCTTCTCCGGCGGGGCCTTCGGCGCCTGCGGGCCCGTCGGTCCCGTCTGGGGGCCCGAGCGGTTCGGGTGCTCCTGCCCCGGCGCCGCCGGTGGCTCCGGCCCCGGCGCCGCTGGTTCCCTCTGGTTCGTCGCCGGCTGGTCTCCCGGCCTCTCCGGCGTCGGTTCCTGTGGGCCAACCCGTGGTACCGCCCCCGCGTGGTGCAGCGACTCCGCCGTCGGCTCCGGCCGGCGTCGGGTCCCCGGCACCGACGCCGCGCGGCGCCACCCCCCTTTCCTCCCCGACTCCGGACTCGGAGCCGGACCGGCGTCGGCCGACGCCGGACCCGACGCCGATGGGGCCCGTTGACCCCGATGTCTATATCGTCGACCCAGAATATGGGTATGACGAGGAGGAGTATGGAGAGGGTTGGGAGGGGTCTGAGGACCCTCTATCCCGTGCCTGCCAGTACGATGTGGACTGGGTAGGTGATCTGGGTGATGCCAGTGGCCTGGACGAGTCGCCCAACCCTGGGTTTGTCTCTCCGTCCCCTGTGGCGTCCGAGGCGGGTGCTGCCTATTCGGTGGTCCTGATGAGGGCTGCCAAGGCCTTACACCTTGAGCTCCCCGTCGCGAAGGTCAAACCGAATATTCTGACGGAAGTTTTTAAACCGCAGTCATGCCCCCAGGAGCCTCTGCTGCCGTTTAATGAGGCCCTGACGGATGTCCTTCTGGGCACCTGGTCCAGGCCCGCTTCTGGTGCGCCGGTTGACCGGAACGTTGCCAGGCGTCACCGTCCCTGCTCGGACGACCCTGCCTTCCTGTCCACCCATCCCTCCCCGGAGAGTCTGGTGATCCAGGCCTCCACTTCACAGTCCGCATTTCCGTCGGCTCCGCCCGACCGGGAATCAAAGAGGTACGACCAATTTGGAAAAAAAGTGTTTTCCTCTTTGAGCGCTGGACTGCGGTCTTGTAACACCGCGTGCCTCTTGGGCCGCTACACCCACTCCCTGTGGGATACGGTCGAGGAGTGTTTGCCGCAATGCCCCCAGGAAGTGCGGGACAAGCTCACCCGGGCCTTGGTTGAAGGCCGGGATGCGGCGCGGTACTCGATCCGTTGTGGTCTGGACACCACGGACTCACTGGGACGGGCCATGTCCACTACGGTGGCGATTCGTCGCCATGCCTGGCTGAGATCTGCCAACTTCTCACCAGACGTCCAAAATACACTTATGGACATGCCATTTGATGGCAGTCGCCTATTTGGTGACAAAGCGGACCACGCGCTGGAGCGCTTCAAGGACTCCAGGGTCACGGCCAAGTCCTTGGGTCTCTCGACCCAGCGCCAGCAGACGGGTTCGTTTCGGCCCTTTCGTGGCCAAGGGAGGGGAGGTCCCACACGTGCTGCCAGCCACGCGGCGCAGAGCGCTCCCCAGCGCGGTGGCGCCCGTGGTTTCCGCCGTGGTGGCGGTAGAGGCCAGCGTCGTGGTCAGTCCACGCCTCCCTCCGCTGCGGCATCCAAGCCTTCCTAGTCCGAGCTTTCGGGCTCACGTGACGCCAGTGGGTGGCAGGGTTCGCCATCACCACTCCCGCTGGCGCGCGATAACATCGGACAGGTGGGTGCTGCAGCTTGTCCGAAGGGGCTATGCCCTCCCCTTCGAGTCCACTCCTCCAGCCATGCCACCGCAGAACCACCGTGTGTCGGGGGACCACTTGACACTTCTGCAGGAGGAAGTTACGGCCCTCTTGGCCAAGGGGGCCATCGAGCGCGTTCCTGGGCCAGAAGTAGGGTGTGGTTGCTACTCCCACTACTTTCTGGTACCCAAGAAGGACAAGGGAGGCCTGCGTCCTATCTTGGATCTACGGAACGTCAACGGCTTCCTCCGGAAGGAGAAGTTCAAGATGTTGACTTTGGCTCAGGTCTTGGCTGCTCTAGACCCACAAGACTGGATGGTAGCGTTGGACTTGCAGGATGCGTACTTTCACATCCCCGTCCTGCCGGCCCACCGGCGTTACCTGCGGTTCACGGTAGGCCACGAGCACTTTCAGTTTATCGTGCTCCCATTCGGCCTTACCAGCGCCCCACGGGTGTTCACGAAAGTGATGGCGGTGGTCGCAGCTCATCTGCGCCGGTTAGGGGTTTCAGTCTTCCCCTACCTCGACGACTGGCTGTTGAAGGCGGGCTCGCCCCAGACAGTCGTCCACCACCTTCAGATGACGGCAGACCTCCTGCACGAGCTGGGGTTTTCCATCAATGTGCCGAAATCACACCTGTGTCCCTCTCAAAAGCTCCTTTTCATCGGAGCGGTTCTCGACTCGGCGCAGTTTCGGGTTTATCCTCCGGAACGGCGGGTCCGGGATATTCAGGCTCTGATTCCCATCTTTCAGCCGTTATCCCGGGTTTCGGTCAGGTTGACGCTGCGGCTTCTGGGGCTGATGGCCTCCTGCATCCTTCTGGTGCATCACGCCAGATGGCGGATGCGGGCTCTGCAGTGGGACCTGAAGTTTCAGTGGGCCCAGCATCAGGGCAACCTATCCGACCATGTCCTGATCTCGGAGGGCACTGCGAGACAGTTGCAGTGGTGGCTTACGGACCGCGATTGGGTCAGGGGCAGATCCCTCTCCCTTCCCCAACCGGAGCACGTGGTTGTGACGGACGCGTCCCTCCAAGGCTGGGGTGGCCACTTGGGAGAGGCGGAGATCAGAGGCCTCTGGTCTCCGGCGGAGTCCCGGCTCCATATCAACATGTTGGAGCTGCGGGCGATTCGCCTAGCACTGAAGGCATTCCTCCCCTTTGTCAACGGGAGTGTAGTGCAGGTGTTCACGGACAACACCACCGCCATGTGGTACTGCAACAAACAGGGCGGTGTGGGGTCGTGGACCCTTTGCCAAGAGGCTCTGCGCCTCTGGCAATGGCTGGAACGTCAGGGCGTGACTCTGACGGTTCAACACCTGGCAGGTTCTCTGAACGCCAGGGCGGACGAACTCAGCCGTCGGTGCTCGGTGGATCACGAATGGCGTCTGAACTCGGATGTGGCGAGAGGCCTCTTTCAGCAATGGGGAGAGCCTTGGTTAGATCTATTCGCCACAGAAGAGAACGCGCAATGTCATCAGTTCTGCGCGTTGGAGTTTCCAAGACGGCACTCGCTCGGCGACGCCTTTCGGCGCGAGTGGAGTTGCGGTCTGTTGTACGCCTTTCCGCCTATACCACTTCTGCCCAGAGTGCTGAAGAAGATCAGGCGCGACCGGGCCCAAGTTATCCTTGTGGCTCCGGACTGGGCTCGAAGGTACTGGTATCCCGAGCTACTCAGCATGACAGTCGGTCCCTCGATCCGCCTGCCCCTTCAGGAGGACCTTCTGTCGCAGCAGCAGGGGACGGTCCTCCACCCGAACCTGTCCAGTCTCCACCTCCATGCGTGGAGATTGAGCGGCGACAGTTGAGGCCATTTGACTTGCCTCCTGAAGTCTGTGATGTCATTCTGGCAGCCAGGCGTCCCTCCACAAAGTCGGTATACGCCTGCCGGTGGAACAGATTTGTGGCATGGTGCACAGCGAAGGCTGTGGATCCCCTTTCTGCCCCTCTGTCTGAGGTTCTCCTCTTCCTCCTTTCCCTTGCCCAGCAGGGCTCTGCTCTGGGCACTATCAAGGGCTATCTTTCTGCCCTTTCCGCCTTCTTGAGGCTACCTGATCAGCCATCTTTGTTCAAGTCCCCTATTGTGTTGAGATTCTTGAAGGGCATCACGCACATGTATCCTCCAACTCCGTTCGTGATGCCTCAGTGGGACTTGAACCTGGTTTTGACTTTCCTGATGTGCGCTCCCTTTGAGCCCCTTCATTCCTGTCCTCTCCGTCTTCTCACCTTAAAGACGGCCTTCCTGGTAGCCATCACCTCTGCCAGGAGAGTGAGTGAGCTCCAGGCTCTTTCTATTCAACCTCCTTTCTTGTCTGTTCATCCTGATAAGGTGGTTCTTCGGACTAGACCTTCTTTCCTGCCCAAGGTAGTCTCTGCTTTTCACATTGGGCAGTCCATCACCTTGCCCTCTTTCTTCCCGCCTCCGCATCCTTCAAAGGATGAAGAGCGGCTCCATCGTCTGGACCCAAAACGTGCGCTTTCATTCTATATGGATCGCACACGCCAGTTCCGGGTGGATGACCAACTGTTTGTTGGCTACGTGGGTGAGAAGAAGGGAAGGGCGGTACAGAAACGGACCATCTCTCGGTGGGTCGTCCTGTGCATCAAAGCATGCTACTCTTTGGCTCGGAAGGAGCCTCCTGTTGGGCTGAGGGCCCATTCCACTCGGGCCACGGCGGCTACTACTGCCCTGGGCCGGGGAGTCCCTTTGCAGGACATTTGCCAGGCGGCCACGTGGGCCTCGCTGCACACCTTTGCGAGGCACTACTGCCTGGACAGTCAAGTCCGGAGGGATGGCTTCTTTGGCCGTTCGGTCCTCCAGGACTTTCTGGTGTAGGTTGTATTGGTTCGCAGACCCACCACCGGGGTTGGTATTGCTGGGGTATCTATTCTAAGGTAAGGAATCTAATACTAACCTGTTTCTTTCAGATGAACAAGTTACTTACCTTCGGTAACGATATATCTGTAAGAAACAGTAGTTAGTATTAGATTCCTTACCGCCCCGCCCATCCTCCCCGTTCTGCGAACTGATACCTAGGGTTAAGGACATCCCTTTCAGGGCCCTAGTTTCAAATGGCACCAGTGTTGGTTCTCACATGGCTCTGCGTGTTCTGGCGCGGAAAAGCTGTGTGCAAAGAACTGACGTCAGCGCGCGGAGGCGGCGTCTATATACTCCAGCGACGTCATCACGGCGCACGACGCCGACGACGCGGAGCCGCAGGGGACGCCTGCAGACGACGCCTACCGACGCGCAGGGGTACTGCTACGCAAAAGTTTCCGGATCCAGACTGACGCCTGGGGATATTCTAAGGTAAGGAATCTAATACTAACTACTGTTTCTTACAGATATATCGTTACCGAAGGTAAGTAACTTGTTCGTTTACTTTTCCAGTGGGTTTGGCCTAACACTGTGCAAGGGTCAGACCAAGGTAAGTACTGCACCATCAGCAGAACTGGGGCGTCCGGATGCAGATGTCACTGGTTCCAATGTTAGTCAGAGGAGACTGGGGACACCCGCAAGAGGTGCAGTATATTTGTGAACCACTAGGCACAAATATCCTCAAGGTCAGGGTGAGAAACTAGTTGTTTGCTTATGGGCAGGATTCATTGCCTCCCTAATAAGAGAATTGTAATAGATGCAGATAGGGCATGATTGGATATGGATGGTAATGGCTCTCTTAAAGAAGCACAGTTCGTTTTTCAGCCATTCAGTGCTGTGCCTTATCTAGCTACATTGCCCCATTTCTTTTTATTTTTTTGTATTGAAAATATATGGAACACTGCAAAATTAGCCTGTGGATGAACACACCGCAAAATAACAAATGCATACAGCTGAGGTCAATTCTTAGATTAGATCTTAACTGGTCGTAAACCCACCTATGATGTGTAAGATATATCAGATGTACCTCTATATTGTTCAAGCAAATGTGATGAAAGGTGCTATTTGGCACATATTTCAGTCTGAAACCAGAGATCTACTGGAATGACATGTTAAGTGAACTCATGGAGTTACAATATCCTGCAGTTCCACAACAACTGAGATTATTGGCAAATAACATATGTTAACAGCTCCGGCTGTAGACCTCACTTTTCATTCAGAAGTGCATAGTTTGAGTCTGTAGAATGTTCTAGTGCATTGCAAACTGAGCTATGCATTAAACAACTTATATCATAAATTTGGCAAGGTCCCCTTTGAGTTCAAAAACTGTTTTCTAACTGCTAGACTCAAGTGTGGATACTAGGTAGGAAGTGTTGAGGTGTGAAAGGACAGCGTGAGACATTTACTATATTACAAGCAGTCTCTGGAATTTTTGATAGGTAGCAGAAAATTGATATGCTTTGTCTCTTGGTGGAGGGGCATGAGCAAATTGTATTCTGACTTAATATATATTTAAAATAATTTACAATTAAAGTTACCATAAAAACCTTTGTCAGCCAACCGATGAAGTGGATCCTAAAGGTTGCACGAATTTTCATGTATTTGTAACTATTATGATATATAACGTTTGGTGGTAATCCCGCTATTGCCCTATGTGTTAAACAACTTTTATCTGAAATTAGCCAATGACTGCTCCACTCTAAAACAATGTTAGGACTGCTAAGAGGAGAAAATCACAATAGGGTACATACTGGGCTCATGAAAGGATGCAGACTAGGCAGTGTTCAGGTGTGATAGCATAGGATATGACCTTTTGACCGAGATGATTGGCAGTCTCAAGAAACCTGCATTTCTGTTATGTAGAAGGATGTGCTGCCTTGCTTGATGTTTGGGGTTTTTTCTTTTGGGGGCGGGGGGGGTATACATACATTGTATTCTGATCTAAAATGTATATTTTTTTAAATTACTGTTATAATAAAATTCCTTTAAGCCAGATAACTGATTAAGCGAATCCTAAAGATTGCGAACAACGTTTTTTGTCACTATTCCAATAAATGTGTGACAGTGATTCAGATACTACCCTAACGACAGACCAGATGCATTGTGACCCCTCCTATTTAAACCTGTTTTAAACTGCTAATGCACAGCAAAATAGGTAATGTTCATCCCCAATTTGGTAATTGAAGAGAGTCTTCGAACTGAGAATACCAACGCTTTTATTAGATAACTTTTTCTAATTCTGGGATGAGTGTAATTGGTCTTGTCTGTTTTCATGAAATTGCCATGCATTCAATTCCTGCTCGGTCTTATGGTATGCACTGTAAGTTACCTGCCCCAAGCACTTCTAATTAGTACCACATATTTAAAGGCATGAGCCCATGTGGCCAGCTACAGAAGTGTAACAGGAGGGAGATGTTGTCTGTTCTGTAGTTTTCAGATTATCTTGGTTGTTATCCTTTGGGGTGTATCAGAATATGGGAGGTAGGGGTTGTTAAGCACCTAATGCTCTGCTACCAGTCCTCTCTAACTTCCAACTTCAGTGAGACAGAGTAAATATGAAATGTGATGTGCAGACCTGGTTTTTCTTTTTTCTGCTGCAGGGATTCCTTCTATGACTGCCTACAACAAAAATGGACTGAAGATCGAATTTAGCTTTGAGCGTTCCAACACCAACCCTAGTGTGACTGTGATAACAATACATGCTTTCAACAGCACAGAGGTGGAAATGACAGACTTTGTGTTCCAGGCCGCAGTACCAAAGGTTTGACTCAATTTCTACTCCACAGGTTGAATTAGCAGAAATCAACAATCTCAGATTTACATCTCTCTAAACCTTGTATTTGTTTCCCTTTCAGACATTCCAGCTGCAGCTTCTCTCTCCCAGCAGTAATGTGGTTCCAGCATTCAATGCAGCATCTGTCACGCAAGTTATTAAAGTATTGAATCCTCAGAAGGTAAGACTGAACTACCAATATCTTGCTTGCAACTTTTCTGTTCCCCTCACAACTCAACGATGACCTCCATATTTAGAAGGTGAAAATAAATGTTTTATTTTGCACAAACAAAATATCGCTCATAATTCTGAATATAAACTTGACCTCTGTTCCAAAAGTAATTCACTCTTGTGTTGTGCCTCACAAACTAGAGAAATAATGCTTTAAAATGAAATTGTATGATTCGTTAATTTTGCCAAAGCTCCTAAAATGTTCAAAATTGATATATTGCGGTTGCGGTGCATCTCAGGAGATTCTCAATTAATAAATACATGAACTTTCTCAGGTGACTATAGATTGAACCTTCCTCCCAGGCAAAGGTCAGTGTACACTTCGGACTAAGCTGCTAAATCTTTATACCATGAAAAATTCAAAACCCAGAATTCGCTGGCTTCCCCTTCCAAATTCTTACAATAGCTGAGACTACAAATGTTTTTACAACTTTTATTATTTTGAGTTGTAGTCATTAAAATATAATGTATAATATTTATGTATAAAATGTAATTCCCATCCAAGTTGCAAGTGTTTTTCTGATAGATACTTCTACCTGCAGATTCCTCACCTGTTGAATATTCCCCAAGGTGCCAGACTGGTCTGGAAAACTTTTCTCCATAGCTCGCCCCCTATGGTAGGAGCTGCCATCTTCGGGCTACGCCAGAAGGGGCGTCCCTATAACATCAGTGACTCCATACAGCACCCTCACCATCGTGCCACGTATCAGTTCCTTTGTTTCCTCGCCATTCCGGAGCTTGATTCTCCTCATTAAAATAACCAACGCATCTTTAGTTCAACCTAGTCCTCTTGTAAGTTGTCACGGTTTAAATCCTGTTAGGATAGTGAGGGGTAAATGTCAATTAATACACAAAACCCCCACCCGTGGGTACACCCCTCATGTCTGGACTGAAATTCCTGCTTGTCGGAATATGTACCCTAAGGCCATAAAAGACTGGGAAATTAAGCTCTTTATGGCCAGGGCTGAGGACAGCAGGGGCAGGTGTAGAACTAAGCCCCACTAAAGGTTTCCATAGTTGTCTGAGTACGGTCCGCTCACATAAAACACAAAAAGTGGAGGAGGCACAGAAGTAAGCATAAATGAGGTAAGTCTCCAGGCGTCTGGCACTGTCAACACCAGCAGAGATGGTGACGCTTCTGCTCTCTACTTCAGCTTGTCAGTTGTACCTGGACAGCCTGGCTTTGATCTGGCCTAAACCTCAACTCCATGTTGAGGTCTTCCGTCATGCTGCGATCCCCTTGAGCACCTTCAAACCCCATGGGACCTCTAGGGATGACATTTGGATTTCCTCTGTGCATTTTGCCTCTTTCATCCCCTTCAGGCTGCATCGTCGAAGCCACTATTGATTCTGCCACTATTCCCACAAAAACATTCTTCTTCTGTGGTGATGCCAACGTGGCCAATGATTGCTGCTCCAATACAGACACCGGCTCCATAGCACACAATTACTATTTCACAAGCCATGGCACCTGTGCATAGGTGCAGAAGGTAGGCATGTCACCCGGAGGGAAAGAAAGCAGAAGAGCACCCCTCTCTGCATGACTTACATGGTACAAACTCTTATCAGGATAATCCTCAAGAGCCATGGCAGACGTTTCAGAGACTGGCCAACACCAATAGCATTTACACCTCCCCAAAACAAGGCTTTTTGGGCCCAATAGGGCCCCTTTTCCCTAGTGCATCTGTCTACCATTCCCTAATAGGAAATGCTGCAGATGTTCCGGGGTTAACTTTGCTTAAAGTAGAAACTTACTCATACATTCTCTCTGAGGTCCTACAGTTCACGGTCTATACCTCAGAGCCACTTTTTTCCATTCAATGAGGATCTTCTAGACCTGTACTAGCTGCATGAACCAGCCCATCCTCGGCCCCTGCCATTAATATCCCGAAGATCTAGATTAGCCCGATGTGACCCTTTATTTTTCGTTGTAGCACCCTTCCCTGGAAACCCTCATTTCTCAGGCCTCACCCTCTGCTTGTCTGTCCCCTAGCACTTTTCCTACTATCCCAGCCAACATGGAATTAAACAAAGATATGAAAGCTTAGGCCAAGAAAATGTTTGCAGTGGGAAGCCTAGCACTTGAGTCAAATGCTACATCTTGCTAGGACACTGTGCACATGCTGGGGGAAATGGTGGGCACTCTCATTTGTAATCTCCCCTAGCAACTTCAGGGCGACTTCCAAAATACAATTCGGGTGCAAGGTCTATGGGGACATCCATTACTGTTCGCAAGCATATCTGGCTGAGAATGTTTTGATTTCCCCCATGGTTCAGTTTTCTCTCATGGACCTCCACTTCAGAGGTACCAAACTATTTAGGAAGAGAGCTGATTTGGCCTTGGAACGTTTTAAGGCTAGTTCTGCCACGGTCCATTCCCTTGATCTGCAACACTAAAGATATACTTCCGAGGGTGTCAGAAGTTCTCTTACAGGGTATTCTCATCAAAGTTATAAACACTGAATAGTCCCACCCACTCTTGGGGACCCCGGGGCACTTGTTAAATAGTATATATATGTATATGTGAAGCCAACCTGTACATAGTACTTTACATATGTGTGTGTGTGTGTGTATATATGTGTGTTTTTGTTTATATATATATAAATCCGTGGTCAGAAGCATTTACTTTTCATTTTAAAAGTTGCACAAACAAGAAATTTGTCATTAATAAAAAATTACTATAGAAATTCTTCCACAAACGTTAATAGGAAAGGAATATGAGACACTGTTAACCAATAGGCTGCTGTTCAAAGAATAACACAGAAAAACCTGCACTTTGCCTTTAAGAACCTCATTGCACCCCCTGTATTCCATCATGCCTCACGGGTGACAGGACAGTTCATTTTTCCGGCTCCTGCTGTTAGGATCCTGGAGCATTGAGCTTTTCCTTTAGCGACAAGAATTGTCAGAAAAATCTGTTCGAGGCATGTGAGCTGTAGATCACATGCTTAGCCTACTCCTGCCATCTAGGGTTGGGTATGGATGTTTGCATTTTTTTCTTCTTCTAAGAAGTCTTTCCAGTCACAAGGTAAGGTGACTCCTCCTTTCGGTGAGAGTGCACATGGGCTTCAACTCCATTGTTAGATTGTTTTTTTCCGCCATCGGGTTCGGACGTGTATTGCTGCGCTCTGTTTCGGAATCAGTCCTCAGGTTCCTCTCGGTGCGCAATCCACTCTTCCCTTCACGGTACTGTTTTCAAAGGCATTTCCTTTTCTCTGCAGTTCGACTCGACCATCAGAAATCTCCATTTTGATTGGAATTTCGTGGGCGGCCTTCCGGCTTATGTGCGTCGGTCCGGCTCTTTTTCAATGGAGCGAACTCCGTTCAAATTCTGCCCCCTGTGCCAACCAAAGTACCGTGTAGGGACTTACATTAGGTGTGTAACTTGTGCTTGTCCCCAGAGCACAAAGAACAAGACTGTGACGCATGCCGATACTTCAGATCGAAGAAAAATTTGTGATCGTCGGGCTCGATGTCGAGAGATGCAGCGGCAGCAGTTAACTACACACTAGATCTCTTCGGCGAAGACTCCGAGCAAGAGGAGGTCTCGGCGGCCGAAGAACAGGCTTCAGCGGCATCTGAGTCAGAGTTGCAGATTGTCCTTTAGTACGACGATGTGCTGCAGTGACAAGGGGATGTGAGTACAGAATCCCCTCTCCCTCTCAACTCCCCTACCCCCCACCACCCACCGTCCCTAAAAATCTAAGGCTTCATCATCACCTCTGCCTTCAGGCCAAGGTTGGCACTGAGAAGAGGTTTCTAATGCTCCGCCTTACTGCTCGGTACCGAAACACTCTGACAAGCCTTACAGCTCAAGACCAAGTCGGCCAAAACCCACTTCCGAGCCGAAACCTTCGGGCTCTAAGCACAAAATAGCCACGGAGCCGAAACCTTCGACACCAAAACCAAAGAAACATTCCTCGGAGCCGAAATCTTACGCACTGAAAGGACATTCCAGCTCGGTGCCAAAAACTAAAGGGCTCCCCTTAACGCAATGGGATCCAAACATGGACGTTGTACCACGATCTGAAATAGAAAAACCACTATATTAATCCTGACACAGGGCATATTCATGCTAAACCACAATCAAAACACAAACTTCCTGATGACAATAGCTCTTATAAGATTCTGTTCAAGAGGAAATATATGGGTACTTGTCCTTTCCACGCACTACCATCTCCTCCTCCTCCCTCTCCACCACAGCTTGATCCTTTACACATTACACCTAGTCAGTCTCCTCTACCTCACACTGATGCAGGTGATGCTGATGATGATGACCGTTACCAGTAGATCTTGGACGGATTATACAATTGATCCTCCACAGAATACAGACCCAGATCTTTAACCTGCCAGGTAATCGCCACCTGAGGACAATCTGTCATATCAGGAGCTCATTGCTAGAGCTGCACAGTACCATGGAGTGGAGCTCTATAAAGAGTCCTTAGAGGAGGATTTTCTCTTTGAAACTCTAAGAACACAAGTCCAGTCAAACACTGCCTATACTTAAGGGTATGTTAAGGCACACAGGCAACGTCTTTAAAGATCCTGTACGTGCTAGAATCCTCACTCCTAGAGTAGATAAGGAATACAAACCTTCACCAACGGACCCTATTTTCATTGAAGGTCAGTTACTACTTGACACTGTAGTAGTAGCCAATGCGCGAAAGCGAGCAAATTCTCAAGCGTCTGGGATGCTCCTCCCCCAGATAAAGAGTCAAACTGATAGATGCTTCTGGCAAACGTGTAGCTGCGCAATTGGGCGTATTGGTAACACCCAAGGGCTCCTAGCAAGATTAGATAGAGCCCACTGGGACGAAATAGAGTATTTACTTCAGTTTCTCCCAGATGAGCAGAAGGCTAAAGCTCAAGATTTATTTCAAGAAGGTGAACTAATGTTCGAGACATGTGAGCTGTAGATCACATGCTTATGCATAGATCGCCATCATTTGTTTTTCTTCGAAGAAGTCTTCCTGGTCACGAAGTAAGTTACTCCTCCTTTCGGTGATAGTGTGCATGGTCATCAAATCCATCTTCAGATTGTCTTTTTCCGCCTTCGGGTTCGGATGTTACTCGCTGCGCTCCGGTTAGACGCTGATCCTTTGGTTTCTCTCAGTGTGTAGAACACTCACCCTCGACGGTATTGTTTCCGATTGCGTTCTCCATTCTTTGCGTATCCTGTTTATTGATAAAAACCCTATTTCGATTGGAGAGCTCGTGGTAGGCCGTCGGGCCTAGCCCCCGATTCGACGCCCAGTTGATGGAACAAACTCCCTTTAAATTCTGTCCTTGATGCCATGTAAAATACCCGCGCACCAACTCAAACGAAGTGTGCAACCTGTGTTTGTCACCAGAACACAGTGAACAGGACTGCGACGCGTGCCGAGCTTTCCGCTCCAAAAACACTCTTCGTGGCCGTCCGGCTTGACGACACGACATGCAGAGCCAACACACAGGCTTCATTCTGGACCTCTTCAAACCTGAATCTGATGAAGAAGCCGGCGACGGTATCGGAGCCGAGGAGGAACAGAAACAGATCTCCCTCTCCGACGATGGCTCTGACCAGGATGAAGACATGCCGCATGGACAACGTACTGTAAGTACAGTCTCTACCTCGCCCGACTCCCAAGTCAATCCAAAAAGAAGGCTCTGGACCAACCCGCGCTCTTGGTTCCCGATCGGCACTAAGACCATGCTTCCGACGCCCCGCCTTCTGGCACGGCACTGAAGCCCACCAAAAAGCCTTCCGGCATCGAAAAATCACACACCAAGTCGGATTCTGAACCAAAGCCTTCGGGTCGAAGACAAAGTCTGGCTCCGACCATCACCACTTGGCACGAAAACCACCTCGGAACTGAAAAAATCAACCCAGAAACCGTTGGCGCCGAAACAGGCAGATTCACCAAAGTCACCTAAAAAGCATAGTTTCGGATGATCTACTTGAAAAACCAGACCCGAAACAGAAAATATTGGTCATACATCCAAAAACTGGACATATTACCACTAAGGTGACACTAAAGAGAGGAGCTCATACCGAAGAGAAATATTAGAACAAACCCTTCCCCTCCTCCTTATCCTCTTACATCACCACCTTCACCTCTACCTGTGCAAACTTCACCTGCACACTCACCACCACATACACCTGACAATCAGGGTGATGGGGATGATGATAATAATAATGATGAACAGCCAGGACCTACAGGTGAGTGGATGACTAAAACATTGACTCGCACACAGATAATGATCCTGACCTATTTCCTACCAGGCCCTCTCCACCAGACGACAGTGTAGGCTATATTGAATTGCTTGGCAGGGCTGCCAATTACCATGGGGTCCAGCTCCATAAGGAATCCCTTGAAGAGGATTTATTTTTTGAAACATTAAACAGCACACAAAAAACAACACATGTTGCCATGCTGAAAAGAATGACCAGGCATGTAGACGAGATATTTAAGGATCCTGTCGGGGCATGTATCCTTACCCCTAGGGTGGATAAAAAATGCAAGCCTGCACCATCTGATCCAGTCTACATAAGAGGACAATTACCCTTACTCGTTAGTAGGTTTCAATGCACGCAAAAGGGCAAACTCCCAAACTATTGAAGACGCTCCATCCCCAGATAAGGAGTCCAAACTCCTTGATACTTCAGGCAAAAGGATAGCCTCCCAGGTGCTCCCTAGATTCTGCTGACACAGCTGCCAGAGCGGTGCACACTAGTGTCCTTTTAAGAAGATACACCTGGCTGCGTATACCTGAGGTTCAGACCTCCATATTGAACACACCGTTTGATAAAGAACACCTTTTTTGGGCCGGTGGTAGATTCTTCACTTGAGAAGATGAAAAAAAATATTCAACTGGCTAAATCTATGGGAGCTCTTCAGTCTATACAAGACGTGGTTCCTTTCAGTGCTCTTTCTTTCGGGCAGTGTCCAAAATATTTACTCAAACTGCATCCACCTATAAGGGCAATAACCAACCCTCCGGTTACAAAACTTACTTCAGAGGGGGTTATAGAGGAAACCACGGCAAAGGTAGGGGTAGAGGTTCCAACACATGCACCTCCCCCTCCAATACAAAGCAGTGACTTGCCCATAGTTCCCCCCCGACCACTTAACACCTGTCGGGAGACAGCTGTCACAATTCCTACCAAAGTGGCAATCAAGAACAACAGACTAAGGGGTTCCACAAATTATCCATTCTGGTTACTGCCTGGAGTTCATAAACACACATTCCCCCAAAGTCACGCAAACTTTCAGAGGATCACCCGCACCTCCTCAAACAAGAGGTACAGTCCCTACTACTAAAAGGAGCTATAGAGCCCGTACCACCACAAAATTAATGGTCTAGCGTGTATTCCTTTTACTTCCTAATTCCCAAAATGATGGCTCCCTCAGACCAATATTCGATCTCAGAGAATTAAATGTTTACATACAGTCAGACCATTTCTGATAGATAAATCTACCAGTGGATTCCTCACCTTGTGAATATCCCCTGCGCAGCAGCCAATCGGAAACTTTTGTAGCTCTCCACGCCGGAGAGGTCATGGACGACGTCACAGAGGTTACGACTCCGCTCGCAACCCCGCTGACGTCACTGGATCCATAATAGGGCCTCATCGGCGTGATGACGTCAGTTCCCTTTTTTCCGCGCCGTCGACGCCAACGGTTTTTTGGGACTCTCCGTAGTTACTTTGTAATTTCTAGTATTCTCATCTGTTGTTCTTGTTTCCTTTCTAAAATGTCGGGAAGAAAGTCCGGTTTCAAGCCCTGTAGAGTGTGCGGGAAGCAAATGTCTATTACTGACCCGCATCAGGACTGTGTTTGGTGCTTGTCTTCCGATCACGACGTCGAAGAATGTGCGTGCTGTAGGAAGATGAACCCGAAGGCATTGAAAAAAAGGGAGGCGAAATTGTTTATGGCCAAGATGAAGAAAAAAGAAAAGAAGGCGAGTAAAAGAAAATCAAGGTCGAGGTCTCGATCCGAATCCAGGTCCGGTTCGAAGTCTGCTTCGGGGCATTCGAAGTCGAAGAGGCATAAGAAGAAGAAGCATTCTTCGAGGCGCCACTCTGATAAAGAATCAGCGCCAAAGTCATCTTCTCCTCGGCGTTGCAGAGATTACGTCGGTCCTTTGCCTTCGAATCCAGCTTCACCAGCGAAGGTTGTAACTTCTGAAGTCGAGGTCTCTCGATCTCCGACGCCGGCACGCTCCGATTCGGTTCACTCTCCGAATCTTGATGAGGTTGAGCATGAGGATCAGGAGCAGCCTGAGGCGGTTCCTTTATCGGTGCCGGCTGGCCCGACTCCAGGAGCACCGGCTTCAGGGACGACGCCGTGTAATTATCCTCCATTCCCGGCTCCAGGTCAGGACCCATCACATTACCTTAACGCAATGTATGGCGTCTTTGCGGGGGCTATGTACCCATCCGGTGCACCTGCGGGTCCCATGGGTCCTTTTGCATTTAATTTGGGTGTTCCCCAAACTTATGCCCAGGCACCGTTTATGCCCTTTATGCCAGCGACACCGTCCTGGAACTTTCCGGCGCCGAGAGCCCCGACGCCGTATCGAGTATCTCCGACGCCGTATCGAGATTCTCCGGCGCCGTTTGGTCGTCCTCGTTTGAAGTCTGCGGCGACGTCGGATCCGCGTTCGACGCTGATCCCGAGGCCGACGGAGTCTGTTGTGGAGCCTTCGACTCCAGCCCCCAGGATCCGATCCAGGAGGGAAGCCCAGAGGGCTGTAGAGGAGGAACGCTATCGAGAAGAGATGGAGGAAGGTGAACTTCCTGAATCTGAGGACTATTTTGCGGAATTTAAGGACGCAAGTGGCCTTGATGTCTCACCTGAGTGGGATTTTTCTCCTGGCCCGGATGCTCCCTCTAAGGATGCAGCTCCCTATCATATGGTGGTGAGAAAAGCTGCGGAGTTACTGGACATTACTCTGCCTACCACGGAGTTTAAATCCAATCTTCTAATTGAAGTGTTGCATCCTCCCTCATCTGTGTCTGAACCTCTTTTACCATTTAATGCAGCAATTTTGGAGCCAGTGTTGGAGGTTTGGAAGAAGCCTTTATCTGCTCCTGCGGTTCCAGAACTGTAGCACGGAGGTATAGGGTGGCACCTGATAATCCAGAGTTTCTGTCGGCTCATCCTTCGCCTGAGAGCCTAGTAGTTCAGGTGGCTTGTTCAAAGAAGTCTTCAGGGGCTTTTCCTCAGGTTCCGGCTGACAGAGATTCAAAGCGCATTGACCAGTCTGCCAAGAAGGTATTCTCATCAGCAAGCATGGCGTTGAAATCTACAAATGCTACTTGCTTGATGGGAAGATATATCCATGCTTAGATGGATTCTTCTAAGCAGTTGCTGCCAAAACTTACTGATGAAGATGAGAAATATTTTCAAGAGGTTTTGGATGACACCCAGGCTGCAGCTCGTCAAGTCATCCAGAGCGGCCTAGATACGGCTGACTCAGTGGCAAGGATAATGGGCTCTGCAGTAGCTACGAAAAGGGGGGCTTGGTTGAAGTATTCAGACTTTTCTTCTGATGTGCAGGCTACTCTATTGGACTTACCATTCGATGGAACAGGACTCTTTGGTAAGAAGGCGGATGCCGCTCTTGAGAGATTCAAAGATTGCAAGGCCACAGCAAGATCTCTTGGCTTACAGACTCAATCTAGAGGATCTTTCAGAAGGTATAGAGGATTTGTAAAGTCGTCCTTTCATCCGCAAGGACAGCTTCGACAGCAGCAATAGCAGCAACAAAATACGCTGTACAAGTCCTATAGGGGAAAAAGCAGAGGTCGTCCTCGAGGTCGTCACCCTCCTCCTCCTCTTCTTCTACCTCGCCCCCTATCACCGCAGCAAAGCAGCCCTAGATTCCACATTCCCAGTCATGTTGGTCCTGTTGGGGGTCGGCTTACCCATTTTCTGCGGAATTGGGAATCTGTCACTACAGACCAATGGGTTCTCAATCTTGTGGCAAATGGGTATGCTCTTCCCTTCAGGGAATTCCCTCCAACTTACCCTCCTTGTCAAGGGGCTTGCTCAGAGGAACATCTAAGTCTCCTTCAGGAGGAGGTTCTGACCTTGTTAAAGAAAGGCACGATAGAGGTGGTTCCAGAGCAGGAAAGGGGTCAGGGATGCTACTCCCGGTATTTCCTGATTCCCAAGAAGGATGGCAGGCTTGGTCCAATCCTGGATCTCAGGATCTTGAATCTTTATCTGAAACAAGAGAAGTTCAAGATGCTTACCCTTGCGCAGGTTCTTCAGGCGCTGCTGGAAGAAGACTGGATGGTGTCGCTCGACTTGCAGGATGCGTATTTTCACATCCCAATCCTGAAGTCGCACAGGAAGTATCTCCGTTTTACGGTGGGGTCGCAACACTACCAGTTTGCGGTCCTTCCGTTTGCAATTACTACTGCGCCTCGAGTCTTTACCAAGGTGATGGCAGTGGTGGCAGCCCATCTCAGAAGATCAGGGATTCCGGTATTCCCTTATCTGGACGACTGGCTTATCAAAGCGGAGTCTCCATAGAAGGTGCTACATCATCTGCAGGAGACAACTCAGTTGTTGTACAGGTTGGGTTTTTCGATAAATGTACCCAAGTCTCACCTGGTGCCCTCACAGCGCAACCTGTTTATAGGGGCAGTACTGGACACTACTGTTTGTCGGGCATTCCCTCCTCCTCAAAGGATTCTCAACATACAGGAAATGATTCCTTTGTTTTACAATGGAGCGGTCGTTCCAGTCCTGAAGGTCCTTCGCCTGCTCGGTCTGTTTGCTTCCTGCATTCTGCTGGTCAACCATGCACGCTGGCACATGAGGGCGCTCCAGTGGTGCCTCCGCAGGCAGTGGTACCAGCACAACGGAGATCTTAGGGAGTCTGTGAGGATCTCCAGAGAAACTGCAGCGCATCTGTCTTGGTGGAGCGTGGAGGACAATCTGTCTCAAGGAAAGCCCTTTCATCTGCCTCCATCGGTTGCCACAGTGATCACGGATGCCTCCACTCTAGGGTGGGGTGCTCATCTGGGGGATCTGGAGATCAAGGGTCTTTGGTCTCCAGAGGAAAGGTTGCTTCACATCAACCTTCTGGAATTGAGGGCGATTCGTTTGGCACTCAAGGCCTTCCTCCCTTCCCTTCGCGGTCAGTCGGTTCAGGTCCTGACGGACAACACGACCGCGATGTGGTATGTCAACAAGCAGGGAGGAGTGGGGTTGCATCTTCTCTGCAGAGAAGCTCTGTGTCTCTGGTCCTGGGTTCAGGACCACCAGATTTGTCTGTTGGCAAATCATCTGGCCGGAGTTCTGAACATTCGCGCAGACACTCTGTCGGCAGTTCTCAGCCGACCACGAGTGGAGGCTTCACCCAGAGGTGGTTCGTCACGTCTTCTGGACGTGGGGAACTCCTCAGGTGGACCTGTTTGCCACTCGCGAGAATGCTCACTGCCCCTCATTCTGCAGTCTCCGGTATCCGTTGCAGGGAGCTTTGGGGGACGGCTTTCCGTTGAGTTGGGGCTCACGACTCCTTTGGGCGTTTCCTCCCATACCCTTGATTCCTCGAGTTCTGAGGAAGATTCGCCAAGACCGGGCCCAAGTTATATTGGTTGCACCGGATTGGGCAATAAGGGTGTGGTACACAGATCTTCTCCACCTCTCCTCGTGCTCGCCGCTCCGTCTCCCTCTCAGATGGAGGGGCAGGTGCTACAGCCCCACCTCCAGACCTTACACCTTCATGCCTGGAGATTGAATGGGGCAACCTTAATTCCTTTTCTCTCCCGCCTGATGTGGTGGATGTAATACTTTCGGCCAGACGTCTTTCCACCAAATCCATCTATTCCTATAGGTCGTCCAAGTTTGTTATCTGGTGTGGAGAGAAATCTATTGACCCCTTGAGAGCTCGTTTGTCGAACATACTTCAGTTTGCCCTTTCTTTGGCCCAGCAGGGTTTTGCTGTGGCGACTGTAAAAGGTTATTTATCGGCCTTGTCGGCTTTCCTTTGTTTGCCAGACCAGCCGTCATTCTTTAAGCCACCTATTGTTTTACACTTTATAAAAGGTCTTACCAATAAATTCCCTCCAACTCTTTTTATTGTGCCTCAATGGGACTTGAATCTTGTCTTGACCTACTTGATGGGTTCACCCTTTGAACCTTTGCACAATTGTCCCATGAGGCTTCTGTCTTTTAAGACGGTCTTCCTTGTGGCAATTACCTCGGCAAGGAGGGTAAGTGAGCTTCAGGCTCTTAGTTCGAAACCCCCGTTCCTGACCATTCATGCTGAGAGAATGGTACTTAGGACAAGGGCTGCTTTTCTGCCTAAGGTGGTAACTCCATTCCATCTGGGGCAGTCCATTACCCTTCCCACCTTTTATCCTCCCCCTTCCAAGGAGGAGGAGCGGCTTCACTGCCTGGACCCTAAGAGGGCGGTGAGTTTCTACCTCGATAGGATTAAAGACTATCGTGTGAACGACGTGTTGGATTTGCTGGCTGCAAGAAGGGGAAAGCGGTGCACAAGCGCACGCTATCGAGATGGATTATCCTGTGTATAAAGATCTGCTACGCCCTGGCTGGTAAGGAACCTCCAGAGGGTATAAGGGCTCATTCTACTAGAGCAAAGGAGTCAACATCTGCTTTGGCTAGAGGTGTACCTGTAGAGGATATTTGTAGGGCCGCAACTTAGGCCTCCCGCCACACTTTCGCGAAACATTACTGCCTAGATTCCGAGGTGAGGAGGGACGGCCACTTTGCGCGCTCTGTCCTCCAGGATTTCTTGGTATAGCAGAGTGGACACCCTCCTCCGGGAGTGGGGACTGCTGTGGGATTCTATTCACAAGGTGAGGAATCCACTGGCAGATGTATCTATCAGAAGAACAAGTTACTTACCTTCGGTAACGCTTTTTCTGGTATATACAGTATCTGCCTGTGGATTCCTCACTGACACACCCGCCTCCCAGTTGTCCACTCTTCTATACCTGCTATGTGTTTATTTGAATGTTTTTTAATGGATGTTTTATATATTCATGCATATTTCATTGTTTGCACACTGTGTGCTGTTTTGCATACTGTGTACTATGTATACTATTACTGTTTGTCGGTCCGTCCGTGTGCCTCGGGGGCACGGAAAAAAAGGGCGGAACTGACGTCATCACGCCGCCGAGGCACTATTATGGATCCAGTGACGTCAGCGGGGTCGCAAGCGGAGTCGTACCCTCTGTGACGTCGTCCATGACCTCGCCGGCGTGGAGAGCTACAAAAGTTTCCGATTGGCTGCTGCGCAGGGGATATTCACAAGGTGAGGAATCCACAGGCAGATACTGTATCTACCAGAAAAAGCGTTACCGAAGGTAAGTAACTTGTTCTTCCAAATGGTAACACTTCAACAGGCACTACCTCTTTTTTTTCAAAAGTACTACTTTCTGTCTAATCTAGACTTATAAGACGCCTACTTTCACATTCCAATCCACCCGGCTCACTGCAAATTTCTCCGGTTTTCAGTAGCAAGTCAACATTACCAATTCAAGGTACTCCCATTCGGAGTCACCACTGCCCCCAGAGTCTTCACAAAGTGCCTGGCGGTGGTAGCTGCTCATCTGAGAAGACAAAGCATTCATGTCTTTCCAAACCTGGCCGATTGGTTCATCAAAGCCGGCATGTATCTACAATGCCGCAAGCATACTTATGTAACCAATCAGTTACTCCACCAACTGGGGTTTACAGTCAACGTATTAAAATCATATCTTCAGCCAGCTAAAACTCAAAACTACCTAGGAGCTACTTAAGATACTCAAAGGGCTCTGGCGTTCCCCAACGCAGCCAGAATTCGAAACATTCCGACTTTAATCCTCCAGTTTCAAGCTAATCACTAACTTCCAGCTCGAGTCTTTATGCAGCCGTTGGGAATGATGGCGTCTTGCATAATAATCATGCCCCATGCCAGGTTGCACATGCGTCCACTTCAAGAATGCTCAGTGGAACCAGTCACACGGTCTATTAACTGATCTAGTGTTGGTAAGCGGCCGTACAACTTGCTCTCTGCAGTGGTGGAACACACAAAATTTGTCAAAAGCACAGCCCTTTATAGACCCGGTTCCACAGACTGTATTAACAGCGGACACATCCCTAACTGGCTGGGGAGATCTTCTTCAACAGCACACAGTGCAAGGTCTCTGGAGCCACCAGCAAAGGTTGCTACACATAAATCACTTATAGCTGATGGCAATCTTTGTAGCTCTCAAAGCCTCTCAAGATCACATGACTGGCAAAGTTGTCTTGGTGCGAACCGACAACATGACAGCTATGTATTACATTCAGAAACAGGGGGGAGACATACTCTCTCCAACTGTCTCACTTAGCCCAAGACATCTGGAGGTAGGCTATTCACCACAATATCTATATCCCAGCGGAACACCGCCCAGGAGTCAACAACCAGATTGCGGACCTCCTCAGCAGGACGAGGTATCAATTATATGAGTGCGAACTTCACCCTCCAGTTCTCCACCCATACTTCCAAGCTTGGGAAGTACCTCACATAGATCTGTTTGCAACACCCCAAAACAAAAATGCCAAAGCTTCACCTCCAGGTATCTACACCCGTTAGCCAAAGGCAATGCTCTATGGATGAACTGGTCAGGGATATTTGCCTACTTTTTTCCACCTCTCCCACTCATTCCATTAGTGGTTTGTAAATTCAGACAAACATCTCGCACACTAATCCTAATACCTCCAACATGGGCACGTCAACCCTGGTTCACAACCCTGTTGGAACTCTCTGGTACTGCATCAAAAATTACATTTAACTCCCAGTCTTCTCACACAGAGCCATGTAGAAATCAAACACCCAGATCCCAAACAATTGAACCTCGCGATCTGGCTCCTGAAGTCATAGAGTTTGGTTATCTGAACCTTCCCCCAGACTGTATGAACATTGTTAAGGAGGCCAGAAGGGGGCGTGGCTTAGCCGGCTGCAAGATGGCCGCACTTCAAGTGGGCTCTGTCGGCCAATCCCGTCATCCGCCAGAATTCTGCAGACTGCCTCTCCGAAACCGCTTTGCTCCTGAGTATCTGGACTCACCTTGTCCTGGGGCACCACCTGATACCATTTTTGGCCCCCCACGCTGCTCCTGGGCAGAGTTCCGCTTCTGTGACTGCTCCTCCCGGCCGGCCTTCCTGTTGGCGCTGCCAGGGCTACCTGCCTCTCTTACGCTGCGGCACACCGCGTCTGGAGCACCAACCTGTGATCCGCCTTTCTCTGCTGCCTGGAAATGCCGGTGAGTGCTGCCGCCGCTGGGGGCCTTTGGCGGCAGGATTGGGGGTGCTCAAGCCGCACCGTCTGGCCTGGGCTGATTAACTGTGCGGGCGCCGCTCTCCTAGGCACCGGAGCCCGCCACGACGGCCCTCCTCCGCCGGGCGACGTGGGCGGCTCACCTCCCGTGAGGCCCCGCTGCTGCTCGCCTCCTGGTATTGCAGCACCCGGTCCCCTGCACAGCCCTGATGCAGCTTCTCTGGCTGGCCTCTGCCGCACAGCGGACCTGGCCTTCCTGCGGCCTGCAAGCCTTTGCTGCTCTGCGGCCGTCCACCGTGGCTGACCCTGAACGCTGCCTACTCTTTGGTCTTTGCGGTGCCTCCCCTACCTTCCTCCCCGCACTTTAAGCCGCACCTAGACCTGGCTTCAGCCTCCCGTTGGGGCCAGCACCGACTGGCATCGTATCCTGGAGGGGGCCCCTGCACTCTGGGGCTCGATTTTGGACAGGATGGCCTTACTCCACTCTGCACTCCGCCTCCCGTATGTGCCTGTTTAGGATCATTCTGCCTCCTGCCGCTTGGGGTAAGCGCTTCTGCTGTGGGGGCTTTGCAGCTATTCTGAGGGCGTGCGTGCCATACCCAGGGCCCCACTCCTAACCACCAGTGCTGATTTTGCCCTACAGCCCTCTGGCCCCGCGCTTGAGGCAGAACGCCCTCGGTGTCTCCCCGCTGACCTGTCCCCACAGCTGCGCTCTCCTCTGAGAAGACCTCAACTGGACTGACGTTGCTGCGGTCGCCCCACGCTGGGTAGCACCAACATCTGCCAACCTTTTGCTCTTGTGTCTGGCCCGCCAGCGCGGAGGCACGCTTCTCTTGAACACTCGTCTGATTGACCTCACGGTCCTAACCAGAGCCTGCCGTGGCGGGCAGTTGGCGGCGCAGCCCACTGTTTCTCTTTGGCACCCTGTGACTTAACTCGCCGCCGCCTTCGCCTGCGGGCCTCCGCCACAGCCTCACTGCCTTGTCTTCCTGATCCATCCACTCTCAACCCGGGACGGCCTCCTCACATCCGCGGGCACTGCCACCTCGCCATCCAGTCGCGCTCTTCTCCCACTCCCCTGACCGCCTCTCTCAACTGCTTGCGCCTGCTATGGGTAAGACTGACCCCAAACAACCCAGCTACCCCCGCGGAGATGGCCTCCTCTCGGGAGGACGACCTCAAGTCCATCATTCTGGAGGTCAAGTCCGCGGTCTCAGGCATAGCAGCCCAGCTGGAACAGTTGTCGTCTCGTCTGGATGTGGTCAAGCCTCGGATGCACTTGCATGACACTCTCCTGTTTCACGTCAAATCGAGGGTCTCAGACGTCGAGGACGCCACCACCCAGGATCAACAAAAGCTCCTTCAAATGGACAAAATACTGGAACTGATACGTAATAAAAACGATAATTAGGAGGCACGTTCCCGCAGGAGCAACCTACAGAACACGGGTGTGCCAGAGTCCACCAACTCCCTCGCCCAGGCCCCGGACTGCCAGCTCACCCAATCATCGCTAAAATCCTCAATTTCAGAGACTGTGACGCAATTCTTCAAGCGGCCAGGGAGAAAGGTGAGATCCGTCACCAGGGCAACTCCCTGTCGTTCTACCCCGATTATACCCTGGCAGTACAGGCCCACCGCGAGTTCATGCCCACGAAACGGTTCCTCCAGAATCATGAGGTCTCATATTCCCTGGCATACCGGGGGCATTTTATGATCCTCCATGGTACCCTCCAGGCCCAACCATTGACAATCGCTGTGCTGTATGGTCCCAACAGTGACGATCCGGACTTCATTGCGCAAGTATAGCACCATGTTTCGTCCCTGGGCCCTGCTGCGCTCCTTTGGGGAGGGGACTTTAATGTAACATTGTCCACTGCATTAGATGGTTAAGGCCCCCATGCTCCCCACCCGCGCGCTGCTGCACTCCTTAGCTTTATCCTTGCTGATAATTCCCTGTTTGATGCAAGGCGTCACATCCGCCCTGAGGCTCGCAAGGGCACTTGCGTCACTGGCACCCGTGGTTGTTGGTACCGTCTGGATCTCTGGATCACCACTCCAGATGCGCTCTCCTGGCTCACCTCCGTCGATCATATGGCGCGCACACTTTCAGATCACGCGCCTGTTCGTCTGTTTACGTCTCCCCCAATCTCCTCGTCACACGTTTTCCTGGCGGCTTCCCCCCAATGCGTTGCGGGACTCTGTCTTTTGCGATGAGATTCATACTGCGATCACTAACTACTTTGAGCTTAACAAAGGTACAGCGGACTCCCCTTGTACGCTCTGGGAGGGTTTTAAAGTTGTCATTCGCGGGGAATGTATTTCTAAACAGTCCGGGGTCCTACGCTCCATTCGCAGTGCTCTCGACAACTTGGAAATGGAGATTAAATCTTTGGACTCCTCCCACGCTCGGGACTCTAATCCTGACACGCTAGCCCAGATTCGAGGGAAACTTACCGACTTTGCTGATGAGGCCAACAGAGAACTCTTGTTCCTCGGTAAGGAAGCGCGAGCGCGCTGCTTTGGCGAGGGGGACCGCCCTGGTAAAACCCTGGCCAACCTCCTCCGTCCACCTCGCGCCGCGTCCTATATTATCGTCCTCCAGGATGGTGGCCCTGCTAGAACCACTTCCCCTGAGGAATTTAAGGCACGAAGACTTGGAAGAATGGTGATGGCTCCGCGACCTGTCCCTCCACCTCCCACGGGACCGGGACCTCGAATGGAGCGGAGCCGACTGCTGGGCCTCGAGCAGCTTTCAGGACCGCTCCCTCAAAGACTTCGGGTTCATGGTCCAGCAGTTGGAGCACAACTTGGGGTCATGGTCGCGCTCCAGGCAATAGACACATGCGGTGCGGATCTGTTACCGACATCAGTCGATTACAGGAACCGCAAGCCTTAAAGCCGGGCATCCCAGACGTGCACCAGGAGTCGAAGACTCGAATGGTGTCGACAAGTCGCAAAAAAGTCAGTCAAAAAGTGACTGGAGGTACCGCTTTTCCCAGATCTGCGCTGGCTGGTGCGCCGGGATCTGCGTTGGCTGGTGCGGAAAAAGAAAGAACTGACGTCCGCGCGCGAGGGGTACTGCTGATAAATTCAGCATCCAGTTGCCGTATCCAGTTGCCGTATCCAGTCTGACGCCTGGGGGGGTTCAGGATCCAGTCTGACGCCTGGGGGTAATTATAAGGTGGGGAATCTA
Organism: Lissotriton helveticus; assembly: GCF_964261635.1. Taxonomy (NCBI): domain Eukaryota; kingdom Metazoa; phylum Chordata; class Amphibia; order Caudata; family Salamandridae; genus Lissotriton; species Lissotriton helveticus. The sequence continues at coordinate 275,128,594 of NC_136073.1, forward strand.
TAACTAACTGTTTCTTTCAGATCTGACACACTAGCAAGTTACAAAGCTACACTGTCCAGGGTAGCCCCACAAAGCAATTGGGTGCAATTGTCTTGTTGATCATGAACCCAAACTGTGTCAAAAGGTATTGCCGTTGTCTGGAGATGTACTATGACTGACTGTGGCAAGCCTGCATTTAACAGCCAGTTCTCAAGGTTGGGGAATATTGGCATCCTCAACATCTGTGAATGTTGGGTGTTGAACATTTTCAATTTGTCCTTTTGCAGGAAGGTATTCAGAGGTCGAAGGATCAATAGAGGCTTGAGGCCTACGTCCTTTTTCTTCACAATGAAATAGATAAACTAGCAGTCTTCACCTCTTTCCAAGTTCAAAACTCTCTCTACAACACCTTTAGTAAGCCATACTCGCACTTTCTGCAGTAGAATGGAAAGTACTCCTTTGAAATTCTACAGGATGTCAACAGTCCCCAGTGTGTGCCGCAGTCCTACTCTCCTTTAAATGCTCAAAAACAGGATCAGCTTCACTAAAAAGCAGGGAACCCTCAAAGGGGACATCCTTGACAGAAGCTTGCCCATTTCTAGTAAATCCCATGGAACAAATCCATGCATGGCAGTTTAGCACAATGCTGGTGCAAAAAGCCCTCTAAAACAGTCTAGTGTCTAGTTCAGCAAAAATCGGATACATGGCTGCACTTTGTCCATCATAGATTGTTTGAGTAAGCAAGGCCCCAAGGTCTCTGGTACTGTGGTCAAGCTCTAGCTGGCCAAGTTCCAAAGGGCTTGTGTACAGCAGCCCAGCAAACAGACTGCACTGGCAAGGCTGGCCAAAGAGAACATTTGTTTTCCAAAAGCCTCAATCCTCTTAGATTCCCTCTCTGGAGGGGTCACAGGGAAAGAACTGGGGTTAACCTTACTGGTAGATGCCTGCAGCTCTGGGGTTGCTTGAGTAGGATGGGGAGAAAATCGGGGTCTTTAGGTGCTTGTCTGTGACGTTTTGACACCTGCCCATCTATTGGATGCCAGGTTTTGACCAAGTGTCCATTAAAGTCTTGTGAGGACCTCGTTGAAGAGGACCTCAGCTGTAGCAATTCGAAAAGGGGGGTGGTGATGGACAGAGTATCTGAATTAAGCAGAACTCCACTGGCTCCCCATTGCCAGCCGCATTCAGTTTAAGATTCTCACCCTCGCCTTCCGAGCCATCAACGACCTGGGGCCCAACTACCTGAAAAAGCGAGTGTCCATATCTTACTCCACTAGATACCTGAGATCCAACAACTTACGCCTTCTGGTCTCTCCTCGCTTCCGACGCGCCAGATTGGGCGGCAAGGGGTTCAGAGTGATTGTTGCCAAACTGTGGAACCGTCTCCCTATTGATCTCAGGTTCTGTCCTTCTGAACCAATTTTCCGGGCCAGGCTAAAAACCTGGTTGTTTTCCGAACTCTGACTTCCTTTTGGCTCCCCCTCCTCCATCTGCCCATGAGGCCTTGGGTTCTAGCGCCGGGACACCCCATAAGGGGTAGCTGTGCGCTCTATAAACTACAAAAATAAATACATAAATAATAAATAACACTCCTACCCAGTCAAAAGATCAGGGCTTGATCCATCACCGTTTTTTAGCTCACTGCACCATCCCAGCTCAGAACCTGGCTACATGCAAATTAGTCTGACCCTGGCCCAGTGCATCATGGGAACAGGGCAGACCAAACTACCAAGCCAATTCTTTACTGGAAAGGAAACAAGCTTCCGGGGACCGGTTTCTGGCATTACAGCCGTCTTCGGCCCGGCTTGCTTGAATCCTGATGGTGCAGTAAGCAAGGGACTCACATCTGAGCATACCCTTCCACAGCGGTAGCAGGCCCTCGCTGAAGAAGTTTTATGAGAACACTAGTTTTGGTCTTAACAGAGGGCATCTGTAAATACAGGATCTAAGCTGTTGGTTAGACAACAACTGCAAAGGACACAATCTCTTCAGTAGGTTGCTGGTTGGTAGATACCTACCCATCAGGGGAGCTGACAAGCCCCCTGGTCTCTTGTGAAATCATGCAGAAATTGTAGTTCTTATAATGAATGGTAAGATCACCAGGCCTCAACGTTGATGGATGCCTCATGGCTGTTGATTGCGGCCTTGATGGTGATCTTTGTCTCAATAGTGTTCCATGAAACTGGCGGCGATGAATGTCTCTTGGCTGTCGACGTCCCCCTGGACAGCTATGGTTGCCTCAGCACCGAGGAGTGCCTTATTGTTGACAGATGGGTCCTCCTTGTCGACGAAGTGACTCAACGTCAAGCGATGAGCCGACCCCACCTTCGACAGTGTCTTTCATGGCAACGCCGAACATACCTGGATTTTTCTACGCCATACCGGTCGAGGTAGATTGGGAATGTATTTTTCAATGTGTCTCACACAATCTTCCTCTGTGGGGATCTTTGGGACGAGAGGAGGAAGGCTGGTGTTCCCCTAGGCTTCTTGATGATCCAGCTGCTCTTCTCTCTTGAAGTCCATGAAATCTGATCTTCTCTCTACCCTTTAGGGTGTGCCCGGATAACCTTTGACAGTGAGGACAGGTGTCGGGACGAAGGGCAGGCAAACAATACAGACTAGGTGAGCTTTTTTATACGCAATCTGTACACGGCCGTATTTGCCCCCGCGACCAATATTCTGATACCCTTCAGCTCCTTTGGCTTGATAATCATCACCGGGAATTTCTCGTTGAGCCCTTCTCTAAAGAAGAAATCCTAGCTGCCATAAAGGGTATGCCTGGTGACAAAGCCCCCGGTTTGGACGGCCTGCCAGTCTACTCCTGCAAGACCTTCGCTCCGCTACTGGTCTCGCACTTGTCCGCCATGTACAATGAAATCGGTCAATTCCCCTGCCTCGCTTTGCGAGGCTATGCTCGCTCTACTCCTTAAGCCAGACAAACCCAACTAACTGTTTCTTTCAGATGAACAAGTTACTTACCTTCGGTAACGATATATCTGTAAGAAACATAGGTTAGTTATAGATTCCTTACCGCCCCACCGATCCTCCCTGTTCAGCGAACTGACTTCTAGTTTTAAGGATTTCCTTTAAGGGCCCTAGTTTTGTGCACCAGTGGTCAGTGTCTTGCATGGTTCCGCGGTTCTGGCGTGGAAAGTCATGTACAGAACTGATGTCAGCGTGTGAGGGCGGTGTCTAAGCAGCTACCGCGACGTCAGCCCAGCGACCACGACGCCAATGACGAACGTGGAGCTGACCGACGCCACTGCTGACCGACGCCACCTTTCGACACGCAGGGTTACTGCTGACGAAAAACTTTCCGGATCTTGTATGACGCCTGGGGGTATTCTTCTAAGGTAAGGAATCTAACTAATCTAGGTTTCTTGCAGATATATCGTTACCGAAGGTAAGTAACTAGTTTGTCACTTCCCCAATCGTAAACCTCTCAGTAGGATCCTTGAATGCCAAAATAGTGATCTCAGTCAACGGCAGCTAGCAGATCAAAAACAGCATCTACATCCAATGGTGAGGCAGGACATCTTCTGACATTAAGGAGATCCCTGGCTAGATCATTTCACCACTGTTGAGCGCTCGGTGTCAAAGGGTTTTCAAATTAAAGTTTTCAAAAAGAGACTCACTAACAGTTGCTCTCTGGCTGGAATACACAGGTATTCCTGTATGCCTTGCCTCTCCTACTCAGTTCTGAAAAAGATCATGAACAACTGGGTCCAAGTCATCCTTGAGGTTCCAGATTGGGCCAGGTCAGTGTTGTACTTGGAGCATTTGGCATGAGCATCTGCCCTCTGATCAGGCTCCCACTTCAGTAGGATCTCCGTTTCCAGCACTAGGGTTGGGTCCTTCAGAGAAATCTGCGTCTCTATGCAGGAGATTGAGCAGCAGCAGTTAACTGCTTTTGATCTGCCACCCTAAGTGTTGAATATTACCCTTCCCCTTAGGTAGCTTTCCACGATGTTCATTTACACTGGAGGGTGGGACTAGTTTGTGGTTTGGTGTGTAATCCGCACAATAGACCCCTTACAAGCCAAATTGTCAAATGTCCTCCTGTTGGTTTTGTCTTTGGTTCAGCAAGTCTGTGTAGTGGGTACTATTAAAGGTCGTTTACCCTTTAGACCTTTCTACGTTGGCCAGACCTACTGTCCTTGTTTAATTCACCTGTTGTGATGCTGTTTAATTAAAGGTTGGACATGTTTCCTCCCAAACCATTTTGGATGCCTCAGTGGGTCTTGAACCGGGTCTTGATCTTTCTCATGTATACATCCTTCAAGCTGATGCACAGCTGCGTGTTGCATCTGCTGACTCTAATACTGTCTCTTCCTTGTGATCATGCCCGCTCACCATGTGAGTGAACTCCAGGCACTCTCTGTGCAACTGCTCTACACCATTTTTTTTCCAGAAAAACTGGTGCTGAGGATTCAAGCGGCCTTTCATGTTGGGCAATCCATCATCCTGCCAGCTTTTTTCACCTCTTCTCACCCCTCGAAGAGGACAGGCTACATCAATTGGACTTCAAAAGAGCTTTGAGCTTTCATATTGATCTTACCAAGGACCAGTTGGTGGAAGATCAGCTTTTTGTGAATTTCTCAGAGACTAAGTAAGGGAAAGCTGTGCAGAAGAGGATTCTATTGAGGTGGATAGTCCTCTAGCATTAATATCTACTACTCGCTGGCCAAGAAGCAGCCTCCAGTGTATGTGAGAGCCAATTCCACCTGGACCAATGCTGCTCCTACTGAGTTGGCACGCGTAGTACCATATCTTGATATCTGCTAGGCTGCAATGTGAGCGCTGATGTAAACATTCACAAAAAACCACTTCCTTGACAGCTAGTTCCAAAGGTGAGGGCATTTCGCCTGTTCATTTGTGTAGGACCTTTTGGTCTGAGTCCACTCCACAGACCCTCACCTAGAAGAGGTACTGCTTTAGTACCTATTCAATGGTGTGGAATCTGGGGTTAGAAGAATCCATCAGAACAAGTAACTCACCTTCTGTAGTAGGGGGATCTCTGTGTATAGTCATAATCTAGTGAATAGTCCCGCTCTTGTGCGTGGACCCCGGCAATCAAAAATAATCAAAGTTGTCAGAAAATTGCAGAACTGCAAAGACACTTAAGAGAGAATTTAAAGACAAATAATGCAGCCTATATCCACAGGCTACACTGTCCAGTACTTCAACTAGAAATTCCACCAAAAAAACACACAAATAGCACAGCCTGCCCAGTTTCCTCCATAGAGAAACTTGCCTCTACCAGAAAAAGCCTCTGGAATGATAGAGAGGAAGGCATGGACAGACAAGCCCCATAGGCTGCCATTATGTGGCTTAAATAGGATACTGTGCCTTTAAGAGAACTTTCCAGAACTTCTCCCAGTATCCCAGAATGCACAGCAGGTCCCTCTTACTTTCAGTTCTTTTTTCCGGCTCCTGCTAACAGGACCCTGGTGCATTGAGCTCTCCCTTTTTCAAGGGTTTATTGGAATTTTGTGCACTTTTGGCTTTAAAAGTGTTTTCAGTTTGTGTACTTGGTGTTTCCCTTCACTCCTGTGTATTTGTTCTGGCTTTTTAGGGCTCTAAAATGCCTGTTCTCTTCCACAAGTGCCCAGCATGTGGAAGGAAGAAGGCCAAGACTGATCCACACGACGTCTGCATACTCTGTCTCCCTGAAGCACATGTCCCTGAAGAATGTGACATCTGCCAGACCTTTTCATCAAGGACCCTGAGGGACAGGCTGAAGATTAGGCTTCAAGGTCTGGAGGAGAGACGGCTGCAGGCTGCAGGTGGGTCTGGGCAGGCTGGGAAGGCTCCCTCTGCCTCTGCTGAGGCCTCGGGGGGACTCCCCAGAGGCAGGAAGCCCAGCAAACGGTCCCGGTCTCCGTCGACGTCAATTGCATTGACGACGACGTCGAGAGGGATGACGACGGTGTGTTCCCCATCTCCCCGGGGCTCCGGGTCGAGACAGCGTGGAAGTTCGACGTCGAAAGGCTGGGGTAGGCCGCCGTCGAGATCACCGTCGACGGCGTCTTCGTCGTTGCCGTCGACGTCATCGTCGAACCGTCGGCGTCGAAGAAGGACCGACGGGCACCGGCGCTCGCCGTCGAAGCGACACCGCCGGTCGCCGTCGAGCGAACGGTCGGCGTCGAGGGGATCCTCGACATCGAGGACCTCGGACAAGCGGTCGGCGCCGAGAAGGAGTCGACGCTCATCGTCGAGGACTCGACGTCGCGGAGGCGGCGTTCGACGCCGGAGTCGAGGAGGCGGCGTTCGACGCAGAAAAAGCGACACTCGACGTCGAGAAGAAAGAGATCTGCGTCTCTGAGACTTTCCCACTCTCCTAAGCGGCGCAGAAGGATTTCTGGCGCCAGAAGTCACGCTGGGTCTGGTGGAGGACGCCGGAGACTGCGATCGCCTACTGGAGGGGCTGATTCGCAGTCCTCTCCCCCGAAGAAGTCACCGGACTCGATGTACTCGGTGGTTTATACGCCACCTCGGCCTAAGATGCCCCCGACTCCTTTGCCTAGAGAGGATCCTCCCATCAATCCTCCTCTTCCACCACTTCCTCCCGCGGGGCAACCACCGCCTCCGCCACGTGGGCCTGCTCCTCGGTCGGAGATGCCTCCTGTTCCTCCAGCAAGGTCGGTGTCACTGCCTCCGCTCCCTACACCGCCTAAGGGGACTCCAAAACCACTACCCCAGGATAGGCCAAGGAAGACGCCCCCACGAACTGGGAGATCGCGCTCTCACTCCAGGAAGAGGGAACGATCGCGCAACAGGTCGTCCACGCGGTCGAGACAACGCCACAGGAGGCGCAGGTCTCGTTCACAGACGAGGTCCTCGGGGACCAGGGACTATTCTCCGACTTTGTCGGAGTCACCGGAGACAAGGGTGTCACCGGTTGACGATCTGGTGTCCTTTCATGATGTCCTTTTAAGAGGTGCAGCAAAATTGGGCATCTCGTTGGCGGTGCCCACGCCCAAGACATCGGTGATCTTCGAGACGCTTCACCAGAAACATCTGTCTCGGCCATTACTACCACTGGTACCGGGTCTGGTGGAGCCGGCCATGGACCTTTTCCTCACCCCGGCGGTGACTAAGGCGGCCCCCTCGAGACTGCAGAAAAAGTACCGGGCTCCCGACTCGGATCCGGCTTTTCTACGGGTGGAACCCCCTCCAGACTCTGTGATAGTGACGGCGGCTCGTAAACAGCATGCCACCACTCCGTCATCCACAGTTCCGCCAGATAAGGAATCTAGGTGGTTGGATTCGTCTGGGAGAAAGGTTTGTGGGACGTCGGCGACTTCCATGAAGACTGCGAGTGCCACGGCCTTGTTGGGGCGGTATGACCGGGCCCTCTGGGAATCCCTACAGCAGTTTGTAGAACATCTGCCGCGTGATAAGAGAGAAGATTTCCAAGAGGTGTTGAATGAGGGGATGTTGGTGGCGAATCAGGTCATCAGTGCTGCAGCCGACGCTTCCCTGCTGGCGGCGCATGGTTTCTAAGTAAGAAACACAAAGGGGTGCTATCGGTCTAAAGTGGCTAGAAAATGTCTGTTTTCTATTGGATGAGTGTATGTATAAACCAAAAAGTGTGGAAAAGGAGGAAGAAAATAGGAAAAATAAACCCATCAGCCCACCCATTGGCGGAACATCATCATCTGGGATTTTAGAATACAAGCTGGTATCCACTAGGTACCTCACCATGGAAGAGTGTGAGGAAACTCTAGTATTGGATCCACCAGTGATGGAAAGCCAGACAGCAGTGTATCATGAGCTGTGGGGGATGAAAATGTTGCAGTGCTCAAAGAAAATGTGTACTAAATAAAAAGTGGTGATTTAAAATTGACTAGCATGGTGCCTAATGACTAATTTTTATTCTGGCGGTCACCATGTTGACAAGGTTAAAAGCAGAGTGTGGATGGATGAAACCAAATATTACCATCCATAGATGAATTAGTTGGTCGACATGTTTCAGCCTAAAAAGGCTTTCTTCAGGACCTATTGTAACACCACTGCAACTGTGAAGAAAAAGATACAAAATACATACCATGCAAAAGCAATAGACCTACCCTACGTGTGTATACTTTGTGGTAGGAAATGAAGTCATGGTGTGAAAGAAAATTTAATCCGCTCCTAGAACACAAAAAATAGTAAAGACAGACACATATATCAATTATGTAAATATGAAAACAACATATATGTAATGAGACATATAGCAGCCACAGAGTCATTGCTCAATTAGTGTCCATTATGTAATCACTCTCCCAAAATTTACTTGGGGGTGGCCTCACCTCGCCTGGCGCTCGCTCAGGTAATGAGGCCCCGCTCTAAAGAAATTGGAAAAAAGGTGAAGAATATCATAACATCAGCTAATGTTTGATATGGATCCATTTCATAGTCATAGATCCCCTGGTGTTACAGAAGGGCAGAAATGCAGAAGAGCAGTCCTCGCTGGCCATGGTTTCTGCCATGGGATTAACCAGCGAAGACACGCCTGGCTCCGCCTCACGTCACTAAAACCTGACGCACAACAAAGGGTTGCCAATCTACCATTCTCTGGCGAAACCCTATTTGGAAAACATGCGGATGACGAAATGGCCCGCATGAAGGCGGAGGCCGAAACGCTCACGGCTGTGGGTCTGGAAAAACCCAAAGATAACAAGAAGTCGTACCGCCCGTTCCAGAGACTGTTCGGTGGACAGGGCAGAGGGCGTGGCCAGTCTACGGGACAGCAGCAGCAGCAACAACAGCAAAAGTTCCGAAGACCGTTCCAGAAGCGCCAGAGAGGCAGAGGCGGCCAACAGTCGGCAACAGCGACTAAAGGCCCGGCCGGGTCTAGGCCCTGAGCGCTTACTTCCCCTACATCCGTTACCCACTCCGGTGGGGGGAAGCATTCAATTTTTTCTGGCAGAGTGGAGAAAAATTACTCAGGACAAGTGGGTGCTGAATATTGTTTGCAATGGATACAGTCTTCGGTTCACCAGCCCGCATCCATCAATCCCTCTGGTCAGCTCGCAGTTTCAGCTGCGCGAGCTGCAGGCGGAGGCCGATATCCTGTTATTGAAAAGGGCGATAGAAGACTTACCTCTGTCTCTAAGAGGAAGAGATCTGTACTCCCGGTTCTTCCTGGTTCGCAAAAAGGACAAGAACGAGTTCAGGCCCATTCTGGATTTGCGGCAAGCAAACAAGTGGATTCGCAGAGAAAAGTTTTGCATGCTGTCGTTGCATCAGATTTATCCTCAGCTGCAACGGGGAGACTGGCTGTGTGCCATAGACCTGCAGGATGCATACTTCCATGTGCCCATTGCACACAAACACAGGAAGTTCCTGCGATTCCAAGTCGGCGCCAATCATTATCAGTACACAGTACTGCCATTCGGGCTGAAGTCTGCGCCCAGGACATTCTCGAAGTGCATGACAGTGGTAGCCGCACACCTAAGGAAGAACAAGGTGTTTGTCTACCCTTACCTGGACGATTGGTTGATCAAGGCCTCCTCCTTCTCGGAAGCTCAAGCGCACTTCCAGAAGACGTGCGTTCTCTTGAACAAGCTGGGGTTGCACATCAACTTGTCCAAGTCTGTCCCGACTCCGGTCCAGTGCATCCAGTACTTGGGAGCCACCATCAATACGCTGTCAGCAAGCGTGTCTCCTTCGGAGGAACGACGATTATCACTCCTTCGGAAGGCTCAGGCTCTTATGACAACTCCAGTGAGGACGGGGTCTTCTCTACTGGGATCGATGGCCTCTTGTATCTTCCTCACGCACGGCTGCACATGAGACCGTTGCAGGAGTGCTTGGAGGATCATTGGGATCAGAGGAGAGGATCTTGGGACGACAAGATACGACTGTCTCTGCATGCTCTTCAGTCTCTGAAATGGTGGTGTTCGGCGGGGAATCTCCTGAGGGGTTCCCTTCCACAAGGACATTCCCACGTAGACTATCGTGACGGATGCGTCTCTCCACGGCTGGGGGGCGCACTCCGGAGACTTACAGAATCAAGGGACGTGGTCCCAGACGGAGTCCACGTACCACATCAATTTCCTGGAACTCAGAGCTGTTCACTTGGCGCTGAAGGCCTTTCTTCCGTCCTTCCAGACCAACTCTCTGCTTGTGCAAACGGATAATACGACCACGATGTATTACCTCAACAAGCAGGGGGGGGTCGAGATCGCGCACCCTGTCGCAGGAGGCGCAGGCGATCTGGCACTGGCTTCTGGCCAGAGGACTGACGATAACTGCTACCCATCTACCAGGTGTGCAGAATGTTCAGGCAGACGCACTGAGCAGACTGATTCAGGAAAACCACGAATGGGTCATAAACGACGAAGTACTAGGAGAAGTCTTCGCAAGGTGGGGGACTCCAGACATAGATTTGTTCGCCACCGCCGAAAACAGCAAATGCCGAGACTTCGCCTCCAGGTACTACCAGCCGGGGATGCTGGGGAATGCGTTATGGATCAACTGGTCGAACAGCTTTCTGTACGCTTTTCCACTCATTCCCCTGATTCCGGCGGTTCTCATCAAGCTGTCCCAGTCCAGGGCGCGGATGATACGGATTGCCCCGGAATGGCCCAGACAGTGGTGGTTCACGGACCTGCTTCACCGGTCTCTCCTTCCTCACATGCGGCTGCTGTGCAGGCCGGACCTTCTCACGAAGTTCGGGGGGCAGATGTTGCACCCCAACCTCTCGTCTTTGAGTTTGGCGGCATGGCTCCTGAGATAGTGTAATATGGCCATCTGAATCTCCCAGAAGATTGCATGGACATACTGAAGGAGGCTAAGCGACCTTCCAGTAGGACTTCTTATGCTTACAAGTGGAAGAGGTTTTGCATCTGTTGCAAGTCCAAGAACTATGACCCGACGACATGTAAGGAAGATGTCATCATTCCATATCTTCTACATCTGGCGCAGTCTGGCCTTCATGTCCATTCCATTAAGGTTCATCTGGCTGCATTGACTGCCTACCGGAAATGCCCTTCACAGACTTCCTTCTTTCAGATCCCTGTGATCAAAGATTTTTTGGAAGGCTTGAAGAAAGTGTTCCCTCCTGTCCGGCTTCCTTCGCCTTCATGGGAATTGAATGTGGTGCTGTCCAGATTGATGAAGGAGCCTTTTGAACCTATTCATAAGGCTTCGTTGCAGCACCTGTCCTGGAAGGCGGCGTTCCTTGTGGCCATTACATCGGCCCGCAAGGTGAGTGAAATTCAGGCGTTGTGTTGCCAAGAACCTTATACTGTATTTCATGCTGCTACGGTTGTTATGCGTACTCACCCTAAATTTCTTCCCAAGGTTATTTCTGATTGCCCCAGTATTGGAACTTTCATAGATTCCCATGCTTTTGTATCATTCCCCGTCGTCGGAATGGGAGTCTCGGTAACCAAAAATAACATAGCAGTAGGCATAAAAGAGAACGAAAAAGGCCTAGGCCTCATTCCCTTTTGTAGCCTATCACCCTCTTTTTGTAAAAGAGACCAAACTCTAGGCGTCAGCCAATCAGACGTGCCTCACCCCTTAGAACCCTCCAGAAGGAACCTCAGAGCCTCAGATTTTCTACCGCACGTTGTGCTAGGGAGTCTCCATTGAGCTCTGCTCTATTCAACTCTTTAAAAAGGATTTCTACAGTTTTTTCTCTTCAGAATTTCTTCAGGATCTCTTGAATTTGACTTCAGGATGGAGGACAAGGAGAAGAAGCCACTTTTCAAACCCTGTTCGACCTGTGGCAGGAAAAGGTTGTTTGTTGAAGACAAACACAAGGACTGCATCTACTGCTTGTACCCAGATCATAAGGCAGAAGACTGCAAGATTTGCCGCACGCTTTCTACCAAGACACTACGAGATCGTGCTGGTAGGCTGTTGACCTGGCTGCAGAGGCAAAAGGAAAGGAAGCATGGAGTTTCCAGTGACAGTGAGGAGTCGTCTTCAGCTGTTTCCTCAAAAAGGTCAGTGAAAAGGGGGTAGAGGTTCTCCATCTTCCTCTGTGGAACACCCCTCTAAGGCTTCTAAAAAGACCCCCAGAGAGTCTAAGAGCCTAAGTCCGGAAAAATCTCCTCACCTCGGTGTACAGGAGAAGGCAGGACAAGCTGCAGCTTTTAAGGGTGAGAAGACAGACCCAGCCTTCAAAAAACCCTCTTCACAATCTTCAGAGAGGAGTTCTAAATCCTCTACGACGAAGACGTAGTCGACGGGGGTCCCGTCGACCAAGAAAATGAAGCCGGGATTGAAATTGGCATCGACATCGTCGTCGAAGAAGAAAGCGTCGACTGAACACTCTTCAACGTCGACGGGAGGTATGCCGAACGAAATCGTCGACGAAGACTTCGCCGACGGGTACAATGACATCGTCGACGACGAAGACATCACCGTCAACGATGGTGACGACGACGACGATTTCGACGACGGTAGTCTCGTCGACTAGCGCGTCGACGACGACGACTTTGACGACATCGACGGCAGGTTGGACTACGGTTTCATCGTAGACGACGTCAACTACGCCAATCTCGTCGACGAGAGTAATACCATCGTCGATGGAGCAGTCGACGGTGATTGCTACGGAGAGAAGAGTGACAGTCTCACTTACTAGGATAACGCCAGAGATTAAGTCTCCAGGGAGAGTGACTTCTTTACCTCCAACTTTACTGTTTGAACAGGGGGAGTCAGATGAGGAAGGCCAGGACTTTTTTTAATATGCTAATAGTCCATCTCAACTTATGGTCAAGTGTCAGGACACAGATTCAGAGGAGGCATATAACCAAGGCGAAGAAGAACATCGTCAAGGGGCCCACTCACAGGGATTTACAGAGCAGGAGATGGTTTCAGTACCAACTTCATTCCTGCAGGACCTCCATAAGATGTTGCAGGACTACAAATCCAAGGCAGCTGGGCCAGTTCAACGTCCAGCGACACCTATGGATCCTGCTTCTACGGCTATTCCGGTGATACCGGTTCCGGCATCTCCTCAACCGCAGCCTTCAGTTCCACAAGCTCCTGCAAGGCCGGCAGATAACCAGGATGTGGACGAATCCTCGGATGAGGATCAAGAATCAGACCATTACACTGATGAATATAATGACTACGTCATCCCGGACCCGGCATCTCCAGTTGCGGACCCGGTGGACTCCCCTCCTGCAGACATAGGGGGTTTTCACCAGTTGATGGAGAGGGCAGCAGGAAGATTCAAGTTGGCAATGCCTGCGCAGACAACAGATTGTTTTCTTTATGATTTTAAAGAAACGCACCGAAAAACGACAAGGTCTATACCAATTGTGGACCATTTATGGGAGGAAGGCGTTAAGGCGATGAAGAATCCAGCGACGGTGGTCCCTGTGCTACCGCGTCTGGATAAAAAGTACAAGGCACGGGATGACGGACCAGCTGCCTTAACGGGTCACCCTAAACCAGATTCGGTCATTTCGCAGGCGGCGCAGAGGAAATCACGAAATCCTTCTGCTCCATTGACGGCTCCTCCGGATAAGGAAGGACGGAGGCTGGATAACGCTGGCAAACAGTTCTCGTCAATGGCTAGCCTTTAAGTGCGAGCTGCCAATGCTCTGGCAATATTGGGGAGATACGACCGCCAGCTCGGTGTGATCTAGCCCCGTTCCTGGAACAGCTTCCTCCGGAATCCACAGTGGAGGCAAAGAAAATTTTGCAGGAAGGGGAGGCAACTTCCATGGAGATAATAGACTGCGCCATGGACATCGCGACAACGGCTTTTCGTACTTTGGCTGGAGCGGCAGTCCTCCGTCGCCAGGGGTGGTTGAAGGCTACCTGGTTTCGACCAGAAATACAGAACAAGGTCCTGGATCTTCCTTTCGATGGAGAGGCGTTATTTGGCAAATTAATAGATGACACTCTCCAAGAGATTAAGAAGGACACGGAGACGGCCAAGTCCTTGGGCACTCTCCAGTACCGCAAGTTCCCCTTTAGGGGCTCAAGAGGCAGAGGAAATAGTTACAGGGGTTCTTACCAGCAGCAACGCTATTACTCTAATGGATCTGGTTATCAGCAGAACCGCCAGTCATACCAACAAAGACAAGGCCAATCTTCAAATTACTCTAGGCCCTACAACAGGGGCAAACAGGCTCAACGAGGACGGGATACGTCCAAACGCCAATAGCGGCCTCCTGGCTCTGCCTACTGTTCCCTCCTCCAGGAAATCATCAGTTGGAGGCAGGGTAACCAAATACCTTCAAAATTGGTCCAAAATTACATCGGACCGTTGGGGTGATCAACATCATAAAGCGAGGACATACTTTGGAGTTTACGGAAGTCCCACCACCCAGGCCCCTGGCAGCCATTCCATCAAAAAACCTGCGTCTCCTGAGGCTCGAAGTTCAACAGATGCTCCGGAAGGGAGCAATAGAGCCGGTCCCCACCAATCAAAGGGGACAAGGATTTTATTCCAGGTTTTTGCTGGTAAAGAAGACGCAGGAAACATGGCGACCCATTTTAGACCTCAGGGAGCTAAACACCTATCTCATCTCCCTGTCCTTCCGGATGGTAACCCTCCAGGACATATTACGGATGATCAGCCCGGGGGATTTTATGGCCACGCTCGATCTGGAGGACGTGTACTTTCATGTCCCGATCCACCCAGCACACAGAAGGTTTCTACGATTCACAGTAGCCAAGAGCCATTTTCAATTCAGGGTTCTACCCTTTGGTCTACGCTCTGCGCCAAGAATTTTCACAAAGGTGCTGGCACCGGTGGCAGCATTTCTGCGAAGACACCATTACCAAGTTTTCCCCTACCTGGACGACTGGTTACTGAAGGCCCCGTCCAGAGGAGCGGCGCAGGACGCTGTTCGGGCTTGCACCAATTTGTTTCTGAATCTGGGGCTCACTCTGAACGGAGAAAAGTCCTCCCTGGTTCCCTCCAAAAGGGCTCGGTTCCTAGGGGCTGTTTTGGATTCAAAGCTCTCAAAAGCTTTTCCGACCCGGGAAAGGAGGGAGAAACTGGAAAGACTAGCTCGAAACTTTCAAGGAAAAAGGTGTCTTTCAGTACGCCACTACAAATCTCTGCTGGGGGTAATGTCATCTTGTATTCCCCTAATTCCTCACTGCAGGTTCCGGATGCGTCCTCTGCAGGAGCAGCTAGACCTCCAATGGAAGCAAGTTCACGGATCCTTCGAGGACAAAGTGACCGTCACTCCAAGGATGAAAGAAGCAGCATCATGGTGGACACATCAAAGCAACTTGTCCCAAGGTCTATCCTTCGCAGACGTTCCATCCCCTCAAATGGTAACGACGGATGCATCATTGGAGGGTTGGGGAGCAGTGATGCAAGATCTGCATGTCAACGGCCATTGGTCTCCTCGCGAGCAGAAGCTCCATATCAACCTTTTGGAGTTAAGAGCAATCAGACTAGCTCTACAAGCCTTCCTTCCGCGACTTCAAGGTTCACGAGTGCTGGTCAGGACGGACAACACCACGGCCATGCATTATGTGAACAAGGAGGGAGGAACCAGATCTCTTTTATTATCGCAGGAAGCGCAGCAGATCTGGGAATGGGCAATTCATCACGAAATCTCACTAAAAGCAGAGCACTTACCAGGAGTGCTGAACGAACACGCAGACAAACTGAGCAGGTCATCTTCAGTAAGCCACGAGTGGGAGTTAAACCAGCAGGTTTTGGAACAGCTCTTCCGCAAATGGGGCAGACCGGAAGTGGATCTCTTTGCCACAACGACCAACAAGAAATGCCGGTCTTACGCCAGCAGATGTCACCACCAAGGGTCGTTAGGGAATGCCCTTTCGATAGCCTGGTCGAGGACATTTGTTTACGCTTTTCCTCCCATTCCTCTGATCCCGCGCCTCATCAGGAAGATGAAGATCGAGCCATGCAGAATGATCTTGGTAGCCCCGGCTTGGCCGAGACAATTCTGGTACACTGAACTCCATCTGATGTCGCTAGTTCCTCCTTTGCCACTGGAGGATATTCCGGATGTTCTCACAATGTCCGAAGGACAAGTTTGGCATCCAGATCCACAGTCGTTACACCTGACAGCATGGCTCCTGAGCAGCGAGAGTTCATGAATCTTCCCCTTTCCAGTGAGATCAGACGTTCTCTCCCAAGCAAGAGCCCCTTCTACAAACAAAACTTACAGATTGAAATGGAAAAGGTTTTGCGTTTGGTGTAGGAAGTAAAAGATAGACCCTTTTACTTCAAAGCCTCATCAACTTCTGCCTTATCTGTTGTCACTGGCTAAATCAAATCTGGCTCATTCATCAATTAAAGTTCATTTAGCGGCCATTTCGAGGTACAGGAGGTCTGGATCTGGACCTTCATTATGGTCGTCCAGGATAGTCAAACAATTTCTTAAAGGCTTGTTCAGAATCTACCCACCAGTGAGGCCTCCGCCACCAACTTGGCATTTAAATTTAGTCCTTTCTCAGCTCATGAAAGCTCCATTTCAGCCGATTCATCGTTCTGACTTGAAATTCTTATCTTGGAAGTTGGCTCTCCTCTTGGCCCTTACATCAGCTAGGAGAGTTGGAGAGTTACAGTCCCTCACCATCCAGGAGTCATTCTTGCAATTCAAGAGAAACACCGTAATCTTGAGAATGAACCCAAAATTCATTCCCAAAGTACCATCGGACTTTCACTTAAACGAGCCGGTGATTCTAAAAACGTTTGTTCCTAACCCAGCTACTCCGGCGGAGAAAACACTTCACACTCTGGATGTGCAACGGTGCTAAAAATTTTACTTGGATCGCACCAAGGGGTTTAGGAGATCTTCACAGTTGTTGGTTGCCTTTGGTGGTCCAGGCAAGGGTCTTCCACTGTCTAAACAGGGAATCGCAAGATGGATTACAGGTGCCTTTCTTCATTGCCACGCTGCAGCAGGGAAACCTCTGGCTGGCAGGATTCGTTCTCATTCGACGAGATCAGTGGCATCTTCAACGGCCCTCTTTGCGGGGGTGCAAATTAAAGACATTTGCAGGGCTGCTACCTGGAGCAGCGTGCACACCTTTACTAAGCATTACTGCTTGGAGTCTTTACAGCAAGACGATGCGGCTGTGGGCCAGGCTGTCCTAAGGAACCTCTTCCAGTGATTGGTGAGCTTTCCCTTCTTCCCACCTTCCGTTGATTGCACAGTTGTATTTCTTGTATCGTTTTGACTGTTGCAATGTATTATAATTATTATACAAAATGTATTTGTGGGTCTAACTGCTTGCTATTCTGATACAAAAGCATGGGAATCTATGAAAGTTCCAATACTGGGGCAAGAAAACGAGTTACTTACCTGTAACTTTGGTTCCCCAGTATTGGTAACTTTCATAGATTCCCATGCGCCCACCCACCTCCCAAGGAAAGCTCAGCCTTTAGCAGATATGGTGTCGGATATACAACGGCTACGAAAATCTGAGGCTCTGAGGTTTCTTCTGGAGGGTTCTAAGGTGTGAGGCACGTCTGATTGGCTGACGTCTAGAGTTTGGTCTCTTTTACAAAAAGAGGGCGATAGGCTACAAAAGGGAATGAGGCCTAGGCCTTTTTCTTTCTCTTTTATGCCTACTGCTATGTTATTTTTTGTTACCGAGACTCCCATTCCGACGACGGGGAATGATACAAAAGCATGGGAATCTATGAAAGTTACCAATACTGGGGAACCAAAGTTACAGGTAAGTAACTTGTTTTCTTTTCAGGTCAACCAGACCATAACTTTGCCTACGTTTTTTCAGAATCCTTCATCTCCAGCGGAAAGGTCTCTGCATTCCCTGGATGTCAGGAGGGTGTTTAAATTGTATCTGGATAAAACCAAGGATATTCGTAGGTCAGACCAATTGTTTATCAATTATGGATCAGTCAGGACATGTACATGTACATGTACAGGAATTTATATAGCGCAAATCACCGAGCGGTTTCTAAGCGCTTGCTTAGGGAACCCGTCCTGGTATTCCCCTGTGAGATAACCCCGGCAGGGTATCCGCAAGGTGAAAGCCAGGCATCCCGCCGCGAGGGGCCGTTGTGGAGATTAAGCAAGCTATTGCCCAGAGTCGCAGAGTGTGAACCCGTGAATCGAGTAGGCACCGGAGCGAGAATTGTCGAGTCCATGGACATTTTAGGACTCAAGACCCCACCGAGCTGGGAATTGAACCCTGGTCCCAGGCTGACCTCTGCTTCCAGGTTTGCCTCCTCTAACCAGTGAGCCACACACAGGACAGGTCTTGCTACCTCTAAACAGTCCATTTCTAGGTGGATTGTGTCCTGTATACAGTTGTGTTACCAAAAAGCTGGTAAGACCTTAGGGGGTAAACCTAAGGCTCATTCCACCAGGGGCAAAGCTGCCACGACTGCTTTGCTCCGTAATGTTCCAATTGCAGAAATCTGCAAGGCGGACACTTGGAAGTCGGTCCATACCTTTGCTAAGCATTACTGCCTGGACACTGATGCCAGGGCAGATGCTCAGGTTGGGCAGGCTTCGCTGCAAAATTTGTTCGCACAGTAGTGGTGTTATTTCTCTTTTCTCCACCGCCGCTTTGGTGTGCAGATGGGCTTGCCATTCTATTCACTAGATTATGACTATACACAGAGATCCCCTACTACAGAAGGAGTAGTTTCTGTCCTGTAACTCCAGTTCTGTAGTAGGGGTATCTATGTTATAGTCATAAGCGCCCTCCCGCCTCCCCGGTGGAGAGAGATATTCATGTAAGGAATGCTACAGGTCTGGCGTGTTACGCCTTCAAAAAGAACTGAAAGTAAGAGGGACCTGCTGTGCATTCTGGGATACTGGGAGAAGTTCTGGAAAGTTCTTTTAAAGGCACAGTATCCTATTTAAGCCACATAATGGCAGCCTATGGGGCTTGTCTGTCCATGCCTTCTTCTCTATCATTCCAGAAGCTTTTTCTGGTAGAGGCAAGTTTCTCTATGGAGAAAACTGGGCAGGCTGTGCTATTTGTGTGTTTTTTTGGTGGAATTTCTAGTTGAAGTACTGGACAGTGTAGCCTGTGGATATAGGCTGCATTATTTGTCTTTAAATTCTCTCTTAAGTGTCTTTGCAGTTCTGCAATTTTCTGACAACTTAAGAGATTATTTTTGATTGCCGGGGTCCACGCACATGAGCGGGACTATTCACTAGATTATGACTATAACAGAGATACCCCTACTACAGAACTGGAGTTACAGGACAGAAACTACTCCTTCTGTAATACTCTGGTGTATGTTCTATCTAACCACAGATTCCTCAACGTCCTCTCACCTTTACATTATGCAGAGTGGCATCTTTTAACATCTAAAAATGTTGCATGTTAGGAATCAGCACACTGGTACCACGGATTGTGTCACACACCTTCTCTGATGGCAGGGAAAGAGGCAAACAAGCTGACGCCCGCACGCAAGGGAGTCTCTTATACGCGACTTCATTTCATTGCTTCTGGGATGGTAGAGAGTCGGTGCGGAGCCTTGCAGTGAGAAATACTGGAGCGCAAGGGCATTGCTGGGAAAGCTTCCGGATCCAGTCTGGCGCCTGTGTAGTATTCTAAGGCGAGGAATCTGCAGTTAGAGTATCCATCAGAAATAGGGTTAACCGAAAGTGACTAGCTTTTTCATCTCTGCCTTACAGTTCTTCTCTAACCAGATACTGGGATCATTGGTGCAGATCACAACAAACAGAGTGTGACAAAAATCATTCCGAATTGGTTCAAGAAATGGGCAATTCACAAGAATCATACGAATGGGATTTACACCAAACTTTCATGGAAAACATATATGCATGTTGAGGACACATTATAATGACTTGTTTGTACAAATGCAAACATTTCTTGTCCAGGTATGCCTATACCTTATGTGAGGGGAATGCCAGTGATTTGTTTCTACCTCTTTGCATACTCTTCCCACAATTAGCCTCATACCTCCGGTGGTAAATAAGTGCTGGATACCTCACATGACCTTCATTACAATTGCCCCTGAGTAAGCAATAGAAGCATGGTACTTGAATTTAATGAGCATGTCTGTAGTAAAACATGAAGCTGACAATGGTGCCAGACACCAGGAGGTATGGGAATGTCTGGCACCCAGGACCAAGACCTGAAACTCGGCAGCATGGATCCTAAAGTTTACGAATGTGGCCTTTTAAATTTTCCAGTAAGATGCATGCACATTTGAAAGGAGGCATGTGGACCAACAAAACGGTTGTGTTCTGCATCCAAGTCAAAATGGTTTGGTTCATGGTGTTCTACAAAAATGCAGATTCAACTGATGAGGTCATTACTGTACCTTTTAAAGTTCTTGTCCATCCGTTATGTTGTGCCTCTTTTAAGGTACACGTGGCAGCTATTTCGACATTCTTAAAAATAAATCTCTGTTCCATGTACAAATGATAAAAATGCTTTTAAAAGCCATATAGATCATTTTAACCAAGATGGGATCTGAACACTCTCCTCAGTAGATCAATGCTACCACAATGTAGAAAAATGCACAAAAACATCTTACACTTAAGATTGCTTTTTAGGTCTCAGTCTGGCGAAAAGCAGCGCATGCGCTGCTCTGCCATGCAGAGGACCTTATGGAATCGATAAGATTCCAGCGTGCACATCGCCTATTTTCTGTCCCTCGCCACTTCTGTCCCACACTCCTGAAATATTTTGTGAAATGTCACCCTTTTTTCTCTTCCAGGGGATACTCATCAATAGTCATAAGTACTGAATAGTCCCGCCCACGTGCGGGATCCCAGAGCAATAGCCAACAATATGCATATATCTCTATATATATATATATATATATATATATATATATATATATATATATATATAAGCTCGTTTGCCATGTCCCAAAATTGAGCTCACTCGAACAATGACCAAGATGGCAAATCTTTAATGAAGGGTATAAACAGAAATTAGTGCACCATCAGTGGATTTTAACACCGGGACTCTAGTATCCAGAATGCATTGGGACACTTGACCAGCCCATCTGGGGGCGTATTAAAGGCGTTCTGGACTGAGACCGGAGCACGTACTACTGAAGCGAGCGCCTCTGAAGAAGAAGGACATACCTTTGAAACGCGTCAGGCTTATCGCGTCTGCAGCTGTTTGATCGTCAACTGTGAACTGCAGTCTGTTTATACCCTTCATTAAAGATTTGCCATCTTGGTCATTGTTCGAGTGAGCTCAATTTTGGGACATGGCAAACGAGCTTATATATATATATATATATATATATATATATATATATATATATATATATATATATATATATATATATATACTGGAAACCTATACCAAAGTGCAGGGAGACGACGCCTTGTCTTGCACAGAATTGCAAAGTTTATTTTACAAAAACGGCTGTAGACCTGTTTCGCCTGTGTTAACAGGCTTGTTCACCATATATATATACCCATGAATATATATAATATACATATGCAGCCTAACAAACACCATACTAGGCTACAAAACTGCCATTATTGCATATAAAACTTTTACATTTCACTAAATAAAGATATACAAGTCACCATATATTATATATGTAAAGAAGCAAACTGCCCTGAGTTTCTTTGAAACATACAACCTTTATTTTCAAAGGTAAAAACAAGCAGGATCATAGAGGCAGGTTTAGCCTAGAGAGGCTGCATAGTAAAAACTGAAAAATTGGCGCCGTGCCTTTAAGAACTCCAGGAACCCCCAGGCTCCCATCATGCACCACAGGTGACAGTTAGGTCAGTTCTTTTTTCCGGCTCCTTCTGTGAGGGTCCTGGAGCATTGAGCTTGCCAGTTGATGATATTTTATCACTTTTTCCTGGTAGAAACTTAATTTATTTGACTTCACTCGACGTCTTTAGTCTTTCTGACTAATTCAGCAATTTTTCCCGACTTTTGCCTATTTTTTCCTGTCAGTATGCCAGCCTTATTTAATAAGTGCCAGGCCTGTGGTAAAAAGATGGCCAATTCAGACCCTCATTCGGTCTGTATTGCTTGTTTGCCTTCATTCGCATAGATCTTTTTGCGAACGCAGAAAACATAAAATGCTGTGTCTTCTCCTCCAGGTACCCGCAACCGGGGTCCAAGGGGAATGCTCTGTGGATAGACTGGTCAGAGACATTACTCTACGCTTTTCCACCGATTCCACTCATTCCCTTGGTGATCAGGAAGCTGTACGAGGCCAAGACCGACATGATCCTGGTTGCTCCAGATTGGCCTCGTCAGTGGTGGTATCCGGACCTTCTTCATCTATCCAAAGTACCACACAGGAGGCTGCCATGTCATCCCGATCTGCTGACCAGGGCGAGCAGCAAGGTGTTCCACCCCAACCTGCCATCCCTGATGTTTTGGTAGACTGGTATGGGCTTGCTACTCTATTCAGTGCTTATGACTATTGAGGAGTATCCCCTGGAAGAGAAGGATAAGTTACTTACCTGTAATCCTAGTTCTCTTCCAGGGGTATACTCTTCATAGTCATAAGCAACCCTCCCTCCTCCCCGGACGAATACCATGTCTGTAGATGTACGTTACCCATGCTGTGATTACACTGTTATACGCCGTCCAAAAGAACTGACCTAACTGTCACCTTCGGTGCATGATGGGAGCCTGGGGGTTCCTGGAGGTCTTAGAGGCACGGCGCCAATTTTTCAGCTGTTACTATGCAGCCTCTCTAGGCTAAAACTGCCTCTATGATCCTGCCCGTTTTTACCTTTGAAAATAAAGGTTGTATGTTTCAAAGAGACTCAGGGCAGTTTGCTTCTTTACATATATCATATATGGTGACTTGTATATCTTTATTTAGTCAAATGTAAAAGTTTTGCATGCAATAATGGCAGTTTTGGAGCCTAGTATGGTGTTTGTCAGGCTGCATATGTATGTGCATATTATCTATATTTATGGGTGTATATATATATATATATAGATAGATAGATAGATAGATAGATATAGATATATAGATATGTGCATATTGTTGGCTATTGCTCCGGGATCCCGCACGTGGGCGGTACTATTCAGTGCTCATGACTATGATGAGTATACCCCTGGAAGAGAATTAGGATTACAGGTAAGTAATTTATCCATACTGCCTCTATCTTTTGAAGGCTCAGCACTTTCTTTAATTGTCGGCTGACGAGCACTGACACCATTAGCTCTCAGTCACCAAAGTCCTTCCAAATAGAGCTTTGCAAAGCTGTCATCACATGCAGCTGGCAGAGATCAAGCTGCGTACCCATGACAGTGGCACACACAGCTAGCTACATCACTGACATAAATAAATCAGAATTGTGGTTTTTTTTCTCAAGGCGCGTGGGTATGTTTGCTAAAGTAAGGCTACGCTTGCTGTATTAATGATGTCCATCTTGTCTCTTTACTATCCTGCAAGCATGTCCACTACATCAAAGCAAAGAACTCCAAACAGGGCAGAACACGTCTCATAGAGAATGCTTCCTTGTAGTGCAAATTATAGTGGACAGTGTCTTTTTACTGTGTTTACTCGGTTTTTCCTTAAGATTGTTTTGCTATGTGATTATGAATTACATGCAAAACGAATCCCCCCCCCAGCCTGCATTGTGCGATGCAGGAATTTGTGGATTTACAGAGGTTTCTGCCTCATCTTAATCTTCATCACTGAAAACGTCATCACTGAAAACAGTAAGCACTATGTGTGTTTCTGTGTTTGTAAGAGAGTGAAAGTGGCATGTCACTTTAAAATGCAAACAGATTTACATGAGTGAAGAGACTTTTATAGCACCTAACATAAACTCAGCTACTCCTAGGTATTTGCAGATAAAAGTAATTATGCCTTTTTAGTGTATACATGGCACCCAACATTATTCAACCTGTTTCTCTAATATTCTCTACTCACTCTCTACTCACTCTCTACTACTCACTCTCTACTACTCACTCTCATACTACTCACTCTCATACTACTCACTCTACACTACTCACTCTACTACTCACTCACTCTACTACTCACTCTCTACTACTCACTCTGTACTATCTACTACTCACTCTCTTCTACTCACTCTACTACTCTACTCTTTGCTTGCTCTCTACTACTCACTCTCTACTACTCACTCTCCACTACGCACTCTCCACTACACACTCTCTACTACTCACTCTCTACTACTCACTCTCTACTACTCACTCTCTACTACTCACTCTCTACTACTCTACTACTCACTCTCTACTACTCACTCTACTACTCACTCTCTACTACTCACTCTCTACTACTCACTCTCTACTACTCTCTCTCTACTACTCTCTACTATTTGCTCACTCTCTACTACTCTATACTCACTTGCTCCTACTCACTTTCTACTACTCTTCCTGTATAACTCACTCTCTGCTACTCTACTACTCACTCTCTACTACTCACTCTCTACTACTCTCTACTACTCTCTACTATTTGCTCACTCTCTACTACTCACTCTCTGCTACTCTACTACTCGCTACTCTACTACTCACTCTACTACTTACTCTACTACTCACTCTACTACTCTACTCACTCTACTACTCTTCTCACTCTACTACTCTTCTCACTCTCTGCTACTTTCTCTCTGCTACTCACTCTCTACTACTCACTCTATCTACTACTCACTCTGCTAATCACACTACTACTCGCTCTATCTACTACTCACTCTGCTACTCACTCTCTACTACTCTACTCACTACTACTCTACTCACTCTCTACTACTACCTCTACTACTCACTCTCTACTACTCTACTCACTACTACTACTCTACTCACTACTACTACTCTTTACTACTCACTCTCTACTACTCTCTATTACTCTACTACTCTACTCTTTGCTCACTCTCTACTACTCTATACTCACTTGCTCCTACTCGCTCTCTACTACTCTTCCTGTATAACTCACTCTCTGCTACTCTACTACTCACTCTCTGCTACTCACTCTACTACTCACTCTCTACTACTCACTCTATAGTACTCTACTACTCTACTCACTCTCTACTACTACTCTCTACTACTCACTCTATAGTACTCTCTACTACTCTACTCACTCTCTACTACTACTCTCTACTACTCACTCTCTACTACTCACTCTCTACTACTCACTCTCTACTACTCTCTACTACTCTACTCACTCTCTACTACTATTCCCTACTACTCACTCTCTACTACTCTATTACTCTCTACTACTCTATTACTCTCTACTACTCTCTACTCTTTGCTCACTCTCTACTACTCATTACTCACTCTACAACTCACTCTCTACTACTCACTCTCTACTACTCACTCTACTACTCTACTCACTCTCTACTACTCACTTTCTACTACACACATTTACTACTCACTCTGCTACTCTTACTCTACTCTGCTCACTCTAATACTCACTCTCTACTACTCACTCTACTAATCACTACTCACTCTCTACTAATCACTACTCACACTCTACTATCTACTACTCACTCTGCTACTCACTCTACTACTCTCTACTCACTCTCTACTACTCACTCTACTATCTACCACTCACTCTGCTACTCACTCCACTACTCTACCCACTCTCTACTACTCTCTGCTACTCACTCTCTACTACTCTACTCACTTTCTACTACTCTACTCACCTCACTCTCTACTACTACTCTTTACTACTACTCTTTACTACTCACTCTCTACTACTCTCTATTACTTTTCTACTCTACTCTTTGCTCACTCTCTACTACTCTACTCTTTACTCACTCTCTACTACTCACTTTCTACTACTCTACTACTCACTTGCTACTACTCGCTCTCTACTACTCTTCCTGTATGACTCACTCTCTACTATTCACTACTACTCACTCTATACAACTCTACTACTAATCTACTACTAATCTACTACTCACTCTACTACTCACTCTACTACTCACTCTCTACTACTCACTCTCTACTACTCACACTCTACTACTCACGCTCACTACTCACGCTCACTACTCACTCTCTACTACTCACTCTATACTACTCACTCTATACTACTCTACTTACTCTACTACTCACTCTCTACTACACTCTACTACTCTACTACTCACTACTCACTCTACAACTCACTCTCTACTGCTCACTCTCTACTCTCTACTACTCATTCTCTACTACTCTACTCACTCTACTACTCACTGTCTACTACTCACTCTCTGCTACTCTATTACACTCTACTACTCTCTACTCTGCTCACTCTACTACTCACTCTCCACTAATCACTCTCTACTACTCACTCTCTACTACTCACTACTCACTCTCTACTACTCACTACTCACTCTCTACTACTCACTACTCTCTCTCTACTTCTCTCTCTACTACTCACTCTATCTACTACTACTCTACTACTCACTCCGCTACTCACTCTCTACTACTCTACTCACTCTCTACTACTCTACTCACTCTCTACTACTACTCACTCTACTACTTACTCTCTCCTCACTCTACTACTCGACTCACTCTCTACTACTCTCTACTCACCCTCTACTAATCACTCACTCTCTACTAATCACTCACTCTCTACTACTGTCTACTCTCTACTACTCACTCTCTACTACTCACTCTCTACTACTCACTCTCTACTACCCACTCTACTACTCTCTACTGCTCACTCTACTATCTACTACTCAGTCTACTACTCACTCTCTACTCTCTGCTCACTTTCTACTACTCTCTATTACTCCCTATTACTCACTCTACTACTTTCTACTATACTACACTCTCTACTACTAACTCTACTACTTACTCTACTACTCACTCTCTACGACTCACTCTCTACGACTCTTCTACTCACTCTCTTTTACTACTCTCTACTACTCTCTCTACTATCTCTACCTCTCTACGCATACACATATGCACATTATGTATATATATATATGCATATGCATTTATATATGTGTGTGTGTGTGTGTGTATATATCTATACTACTATTATAAAGAGAGAACTGTGTCCTTTGAGCCAGGTAAACTCGAAAAGTACACCACCAATCCAAACACCCAAGACATCTTTGAAACCCTCGGGGCTAGCAGAAGGACATAGGCTATATAAAAATAAAAAATATACGTTCTTTAAAAAATTAGGAATAAAAATAAAGTAGTCCCTTGCAAGTAGCGCCGGCCGCGACGTCTGCGTGATGACATCGGGAAAGAACCTGGGCGCTTTAGTATTGTTTCAGCAAAGGGGACTACTTTTTCTTCGTTTTATATCTGCCCCGTTTTTATAAGGTAATGGCTGATGCCTGCAAGGAAACTATCGCTCTTACTAGCGAGAGTCTGTTTATTCGTATTTTATAGCTCACTGCCCTTGGAGCTGGCAACACTGACCATCGGTGAAAAAACGGCCCGCGGGACTACAAAATGACATCACAGCGGCCATTTTTGTAGTTCCGCCGGGGCTCGCGATGTCAGTCCCTTCCTTGTGCATAGATCATCTCTTATTTCATTCCTCCTACGTAGATCAAGGTTTACATAAACATCTTGCATGAATGTGTTCCTAGCCGAAAGGACTTCTCATTGTCCCTAAACCTCTTCCCTGATACACACATCTTTTTCTGACTCACATAAACCACTTCCCATCTTCCATACATTTCTTCTTAACTTGTATGCTTACCTCCCCTATCAGCATGCATGCCTTCACATCTTCTCTATGCATTGCCTACTTAATGGTGTCTAATGCATGCATCCGACGGAAGTTTCTGCCACATTTACATTAACCTCGTCTGGTATAAACATTTACTCTGCTTCGAATGATGGCTCCACTCGGAGTGCATTTCTAAATCCCTCCCTTGTTGACCCTGCGGCATGTGAGGAAAGCTAACAGCCGCAGGCCTTTAAAAGCAGGTGATGGAGGAGGAGCCAAGATGGCGGCGGTGACGGACGTGTAGTCGCCCGGCTCCCCGAGCCTGTTCCACTAAAACTTTATCCTGATTACTATCCTGAGGCACAGTGGCCGCGAAAAGACGAGGGAGGTGCGCTGTCGCTGGTGCCGTTTCTCCGGTGCTCTTCCCGGCCCGATTACTGGTAGTAACTGCGGATTTCCTCGACGACCGGTGCCGAGCCCTGGACCTGTGCCCCGAGTCGATGTGCCCTGCTGGGGACGGCCGGAGCTTCTCGGATCCCACAGACGGGTGGTGAGCCTGTGTCCCCTGCTACGATTTATGGCTTGTTCGGTACCCGTATTGATCCCTCCTGTGGCGGAGCTGCTTGACCGGCAATGGTTTTCATCGCTTCCTCCCTTCATAGCGGTGTGTGGTGAGCTGCGCTGTTTTGTGTGGGGAGAGGAGGAAATGGCCGCTGCGACTCGCCTTTGTTCCACGCCGGGTCGGGTCTCCATGACGGGACCTACATGCTTTGTCGCACGCTATTAAAGGGAGTTCAGGACTTCGACTGTGCCTGCACCCCAGCTGCCTATCCTGGGACCCACTCATGTGTGTAGTTGCCCCTGTGTTGGTGCACAATATGGCGGTCGTCCCCTCAGTAGCGCGACTGGGCTCCGTCTCTGCCCCTGGAGATGTCGCCCTCCATGGCTCTCAGTGGCGGTTGGCACACCCCGCTGAACTCCGCGCTGCCAATTCATTAGCTCGGCCGCCTTGCATCACTCATGCCTCCATCCTTGAAGCGCTGGCCGATTTGAGGGCGGAATGGTGTGATTGCTCCTGTGCACTCGGCGCGAAGTTGGATGCGGTCGCTCTGGGATCGGGGAGTGCCCCACCAGCTGGGCCCCCTTATGATGTCGACCGAATTGCTCCTGGACTTGCAATGGAGACATTGTTGCGGCGTACTTCTCAGCGGGTGCAACGCTCTGAGACTGGATTCTTTGCAGGACTGCCGCCACCGTATTTTGTGGAAGCTACATTGTTTCCTATCCTGTCTCGGTTTTCACTGTCAGCTGATGGACCCTTATCCTCGTTTGCGGCTCGGTTGGAGACGCCACTATGTTCCTACGCTGATCAGGATGGCGATGCTGAGGGGTTCTATCGCTGTTTCATGCTGGATTGGGTGGACTTTGGTGCGGCGATATTCTGGATCTGCGCCACGCTTAGTGACTGGGTTTGTACTATTTGTGCAGGGGGCCCTTCTCCTTGTAAAGGGCGGCCATTTTACCCCTTTGTTCTCTTTGGGGCGATGTGCTATCCGGGGTCGTATTTGGGTGGACGCTTGAAATCTGGCCAGGGTTAGGGGTGATCCTGTTCGTTTTATTGTTCTTGATGGGCGGGTGGGGGCCCGGGATGGGACGCTTCATCGACGCGTGCTACAATGATTCTTATGTCTCTCCCTGCTTTCTTTCTGTATGGTCGCTCTAATTCTGTTGTTCTGGGTGGTGGAGAGACTTACTGGCCGGGAGTCCGGGTGCTTTGGAATTTGGCCCTCCTCTGTTATTAGGGTATTCTTTTTCTGTTTCTTTCTTTCTTTTTCTATATTTCGGGTTCCTTAGTGGGCGACAGACACGCTGCCGGGGGGGGTAGGCCATAGCCTCCGCTTTGTTGTAGGGTGGGGGGTGGGTTTTCATTTCATACAGTTCATTTCTATGGGCCTTATCTATTTTCTGCGCTTTTCTTTATCTATTTCTGTTCTGGGTCCGGGGGACGGGTCAGTGGAAGAGGGTGGCGTGCTACGTGGCGCGTACTTGCTAGACGCAGCTCTTGTTATTTGATCCTGATCCGCCATGTTGTTTTTGATGCTCGCTTATGTGTTTGCTTCCACACTATGCTGTTGTTTCCTCCTGCTGTGACGTAATGTTTCGGACTCAGTACTCCTTGATCTCTCTCCTTACTGTTTAAGTTCTTTTTATAAATTTTAAAACTAACCTTCAATGCTCCTGTTTCCTGGTGACACATACTCGTTTGCAGAGTTATTTCATGATTGTTGCTATAAATCCTGGTGCTGCTGGGAATTTGTCCTATTTGCTCTTGTGCTTACTGTATCGTGCCCGGCCTGGAGGTTGTGGGCCCGTATTTGTTACTTTTTATGCACAATAAAGGTTTTTAAAAATAAATAAATAAATAAATAAAAATAAAAGCAGGTGATGTTTGAAGCACGTTGTAAAACTGGCTTTTGGTAATAAAGGGAAAAGGACAGAACATTGTAACGACAGCACAAGTTTGCATGGCGACTTAAAAGTGAGCAATTATTTATGGTCCCATATTGCCATCTCGTGGGCAATATTGGGAACTACATCCAAACTGCACACTAATTTCATTATATGCATAAAAACACAGTACATTATCTAGCTACGATTACAATTAGGGTGACCAGATTTTGAAAATCAAAAACCTGGACAGGCTAGAAATAAAAGTAGAACTAAAGTTTTTTAGTCTTACTTCTATATCTGGTCTGGCCTGGCCTGTCCCGGTTTATGCGCAGCCTTGCAAATGTGTTCTTACATACATACATGCATACATATTCGTGCGTGCGTATATCTATTCTACTATTATAAAGAGAGAACTTGCACCTTTTGGCCAGGTAAACTCGGGAACCACAGCGCCAATCCACACACCCAATACATTGTTGGAATCCTCAGGGTGTGTAGATGGACATAGGCGACATTAAATAAAAAAAAACGTAAATTAAAAAATTAAATTTTGTAAACAAAGTAGTCCCCTAAAACAAGTGCCGGCCGCGACATAGCGCTGACCGCGACCTAGACGTAATGATATGCGGGGAGGAGCGGTGACGTGCGGCGTGGAGTGGCGGTGGAGTCCGTTGCGGGCGGCTCAGGTAAGGCAAAGGCAGGCGGGCGGCGGGAGGCGGGAGGCGGGCGGGAGGATCGAGGAGCGAGGCGGGCTGGTCAATGTCGAGGCGGGCTGGGCAATGTCGGGGCGGGCGGCGGCGAGGCAGGAGGCGGGAGGGATGCAGTCTGGGCAATGTCGGTGCGGGCGGGAGTGCACAGAGCCTTAAAATGCTGCCCCCAGCCCCCTTCTCCCCCGGGCAACGCCGAGGCGGGCTGCTAGTATATATATATCTACATACATATATAAACTTATATATTCATCTGCATATCTATATAAATACAAATATGGATGCATACATATGCATGTTATGTACATGAAAGTTTGAAAAACACTAATAAAAGCAAAGCTAAAACGCCACCTAATTACAAACCGAATTGCTTTAATTTAAACGAGGGCGAGACCTATTGCATTTTCAAGGCTTGTTTTGATAGCTATTACATCGTTGTGTACAGTTGCTAAGATACTAGCACTCACAATTCAACTGCCTATTGGCCTCTGCATAAAGATAGTGTGGCCATTAGACAAATCTAAAGTGCATACCTAAGGTAGACTCATGCCTGCTGCGTCAAGATTCACATGTGAACTGCTCGCTTACCCCTGTGAGGGGGGATGAGTTCAAATAGGAGGTATACTTAAGGACTAGTTAACAGACCATGCACTATTCTGGGAAGATGTGATAGATGAATGAAAGAGAATGTAAGTATTGTTATTGCATACTTCACTGAGGTGTTTTTGAGCATCTGGTCATTCGTCATGGGTCATGTGGATTTAGTCTTCGGTCAACTCCAAAAATGTTCGCTTTTTTCCCCAAGAGCATTCAGTCAACCCATCCCATGAGATGGTGGAATAATCAATTGCAGGTAAATCTAGTCTAGAATCTTGCTTCAAAACTATTGTTTTACGTAAGTGGCTTGTTTATTTGTGGATATCTTCTAAATATGGCATGGAGCAGGCTTTCCTGATGTTTGGACACTACTGTCGTAGAGTATGCATTCACTTCTAGGCTTCGCTACCCCTGGAGAGTTAGGTGCCCAAATTAAGTTAGTTAGTTATACATTCGGAGTTCCCTAGGACTACAACAAGTGCACAACAGTTCCCACCACAGATATATTCTTGGGGTGACTAATTGTTTAAGTATCCAAAGCAGTATCTTTAGACTTTTCAAAAATAAAATGAGATGTTGTTTGCAACATTTTGTAACTTTTCAATGAATGATTATCTTAAAGGGGACTATGTTTTAAGGTGACCCTTTCGCACTAAAGAGAATTTACCGACGTACTCTAAGATAAGTAATTTTCCGTTGCATACAATTTTAGTGTACTTATATTGGAGATCTGTTATGTAAGAAGCTGTCTCTGTATGTGGTATTACCACTAGATTGGTATACCATGCAATCAGTCCAGGGGTTCCCCAAAGGTGTGCAGGGTTAAATGTAAAACTCAGTGTTCTATTAGTGGTAGTGTGGACGAGCAGCCTTAGGCCTAACACAGAAGAGTGAAAGACATGTATTGCACAACAGTGATCAATAATGCACGCACAACTCAAGGAGGAGATCCAGACAAGTTTTAGAAATTTATGCTTTGTATTTTAAGACAGATTTTCGCAATAATGCAAGTATGTTTTTAAATAAAAATACTTTTCACTTTGAAAAATTGAAACATAGAAACTTTTCAGAACAGTTCAGAAAACAATATCGCGGTTAAACAGGTAAGTAATACACTTAAAATTCCAGTCTTCTGACCCAAAAGTCAGCAAGGGGCAAGGGTCATGTGAGTACCAAAAATACTCCACCAGCGGCACAGGGGCGGCCAGGTGCAGAGGTCAAAATCTGAGTTCGGCCCAATGCTTTTCAATGACTACTGGGGGTACCTGGAGACACACTGCTTGCAGGTAGGTACATCGGTTTCAGGGGCCAAGCTTTGGGGGTTAGGTTAAGCACAAGAGGACCACAAAGCAGCACCAAACATACACCACCAGCTGCACAGGAGCGGACTGGTGCAATTTAGTCGTCCGGTGCAGTGCTTTTCAATGGAAAAAACTTGCTTTGGCAAACAGGCTGTAGGCGTGGCATCGGAGGTTGTTGGAGGGAGGCCGGCAGCAGAGGTAAGTTGAGATGTAGGGCGTCGTAGGGGTTGGGGTTGGCAGAGGTGGCACACCTCCCATTCTTCTGAGTTATTCCCACCGGTATTCCTGCCCAAAGAGAGGTGTAAACCAGGGGCTGCCATCCTGCTGTTAGCAGCAGAGGCTGGGGGTCCCATTACAAAGGTGACAGGCCTTTGAAGCATCCCTCTTCGAGCACTGGCCCATCCTGGGCGAGGAGGTGTGAGACCTCCCCCCAGGATGGGCATTGTTTCTGGTTCCAAAGAGCAGGGGCTCTCTACCCAGGGGTCCAGAAACATGTCTGGTGGTGGCTGCTGCCTACAGCTGGTCAGAGACTACACCAGGGTTGGTAGGTTTTCAGGGGGCCCCTTGAGGTTCCCTTTGGGTTAACCCTGGGCGAAGCACTACACTACGCTCGCGGAGTTTGCGAAGTTTTCGCAACTTCGCACTACGCGAGCTGCATGTAGCACAGTGCGAACATGCGTAGTGCAGCGTTGCGTAGTGCAGCGGTCATTTTTTGCTTGTTCGCGGTCCTGAACGTCATGTTCGCGACCGCGAGCAAGCAAAATGACATCCCGGCGAGATTCTCAACGCGAGGAGGTCAGGCTTCTCATTGTGAGTGGTTGCGCATGCTCGCGACCGCTCTCAATGAGAAACTACCTGTTCGCGTTGAGAAAGCTGCCGCTCGAGTAATAATCTACTCGAGCAGCAGAAAACTACAGCTCGCACTGTGCAAGATGCCGTATTCAATGCTTGCACAGTGCCGGATGCTAGTCCGCACTGTGCAATCATTGAAAACGCATCTTGCACAGTGCGAACATGCTACTACGCAGCTCGCGTAGTGCTACGTGAAGTTCGCGTAGTGCGAAGTGCACTTCGCGTAGCTTCGCGTAGCGCTACTTCGCGAACTGCGCCCACCCTTACTTTTGGTACACGGTACAATAAATCCCACATTGACATCAGTGTGGATTTATGGAAAGGGATAGGTTTGTCCAAAACTCTATGTTCAGTAAACCCATTATGGTGCAGTGGAACTCTAGTTTCCAGCCCATGTACTCTCTATTTCTTGCCTGGCACTTACCATATTAGGGAATGGATCCCAGTATTGTATGGTTACATTTGCTCATGCAGATATGCCCTCACCTGTGGTATAGTGAACTCTGCCTTAGGGCTGTAAGGCCTGCTAGAGGTGTGACTTACCTATGCCTTCAGGCAGTGCTACCTGGCATTGCACCCAGGCAGGGTGCGCTGTCGACTTTGTCGTTTTCCTCCCTCACAGGGGCTTGCAAGCTGTAATGCAGTGGCATGGTCCCAGTGAGGGAGGTCCCAGGAGACTCTCTCCAGCTCCCACACTCTAGGTACCCTGGGTACCATTTGCTAGCTACATCTGTGCCACATTTTCTTAACAGCCATGCAATATCTATTTTCATAAATTGAATTAATTCCATAAAGGGTTATCAAGAAAGCTGACATTCATGGATACCCCAGTGGTCATCATTGCATATCTCTGAACTATCACAATACCACAATACATAGCATCAAAATCACTGGTGCTGGCGAAGTCTAATGTACTCTGGTACTCTGTGTTTTTTATGTGCATCCCTCAATTGAAAGGAATCTTTTATCAGTAGACCATTGCAAATGTGCCTTTATTGTAGTCATTGCTGAGTGGGTAGTACTTGGCAGGTGGGGATGTGAGTTTTGTATGTACACTAGAAGGTCAGATGGTAGTTTCAGCTTTGTCCTCCTATAGATGTATCTTATTCTTATTTTGGAAAATGAGAAAGTTTTATTTCTGTAGAAAACTAAAACCCTAATACAAAATAAAGCCATTTTCCTTTTTTTTTCTTGCAGCAACAACTGCGCATGAGGATGAAGCTTACTTATAACCACAAAGGTTCAGCCATGCAGGACCTAGCAGAGGTGAATAACTTTCCTTCCCAGTCATGGCAGTGAGGATGAAACCATCTGTGCTTTTACCTACCCATACAGAAAGAACTGTACTCTGGAACAGAGAGAGGCACTGGCCTTTGGAATTTCCCCTTTACATGCACCTTGGGCCATGAAAAGCAGAAGTGGGTTCCATCGATGAGGAATACTGTCCAACTTATTGAAGCATATTTTTTTGAGAATAATCGACTCTACTCATCTGCCTGGGGTTACCTGCTTGTGAAAACCACAGTGCTTCTCTTCTACGTTCATAAGAAATGGAACAAAGCCTTCCTCTTTTCAGCCCTCACAGAAGATGACAACACAGTGGTCCCTGGCTACACGCCTTGGTTGGTTATCAACTTATCAACCGGTTGCTCTTCCCTTTTACTTTTGCCACCATTGGCATTTTGTTTTGGTGTTTTTTCCAATTCTTGGTAATGTGTGGAATCTCTTCACCTGGCACTTTGGAGGTTCAAGGCTGACTAGGGAATCCACACCTGCACTTTGGAGGTCCAGGTTGGAATTACCCAAAAACACTGAGCTTCATCTTTCAGTAACACTTCTGGTGCTGAAAGGAATCCTGTTCTCCATAAGTCTGTGTTTGTGCATTGCTGTATATTTTTACATCTCCATTCATACTGTCCCCACGTATACACCCACTTATTTCTTGGCAACTATTTATTCCGGGTAGATGAAAACTATCCAGTTAAATTACAGCTTATGTGAGATTTTATTTTGATCTTGTACCGTGCTCCTTTTTGGTTATTCTTTTCTTGTCTGCTGTCAGTATGCAGGGACGACATTGTGGTTAACCGTATTTGTCCCTGGGAGAATAGTTGATGTAAAAGTGGTTCAGCCATTAGCAGATACTAGTGTGCAATAGCATGCAGGCGTCAGAAAACACTTGCTGTGCATCAACAACATACAAGCCCGGGTGGGAGGCAACATGTGGGCATCTTGGACAACTTGGTGTGAGGACAGAATTCAGGCATACTGGACTTGCTGTGGAAAAGAATTCAATCATGGAATATAACAGGAGGGAAGGGAGTGTTCAGGTAATATAAAATGCCTATTGTGGGAGTGTGTTCAAATATTGAACAAGATCTTGTGTGGTGGAGGAATCTAGACTTGGAGAAGATCAGTACTGAGTGTGTGTATGTGCGTGCACACGCGCAGATATCAGGCAACATGGTTAAGAAGAAATGTCATATAATAGTTACAATTTAATGTGTTTTGAGTCAGTTGTACTAAAAACTTCTTAAACAATATAAAGCTTGGTCTTGCCCATTAGTTTGCTGATGTGCAGTAATGGGTTTCTTTGTTAATGCAAAGAGTTTGATACCTGCACGTTGGCTGGGATGAATGAAGGATCAATAGAAAATGTGATCGAGTTGTGTGCATTATGAGAGGGATACGGGTTGGTTATTTGGTACGTCCCTGTCTTATCTCTGTCTGGCCACAGGCTTTGGGTGCTTTTAATTTCTTTCATCTTAACTCTTTTAAAAAAAAGAAAATTGTAACTATAACCCGATTGGCACTGAAATAAAATACACAAGGTTAAATCTTTCCTAGCTCCACTGAATGCTGTTACAAAGCAAATGGGGCATCCATTTGATGCTACCATTTGTGAAATGACCTAAATGGCATAGAATGTGAATACACGAGACTTTAGGGAGCATTGGTAGAGTTAAACGTATTGTAGAGGCTGACTGGGGACATTATATTTGATCTGTTACTAGAATTGATGTTGAGAAACTGGGAGGGCATAGAAGGTCCACACCAGTCCAAGGAGTCTGAACAAATAAGTGGACTAAGACGGCTCATCTGGTATGGGAAAACGTTAATAAATGGGCCCCAGAAACAAATGATTGTAATGTGGACGTACACTAACAGGCCCTAGAAATGTGACATAGAGGAGGCTCCAGGAGATATTTAAAGTATGATGGGAGATTACGCAACCAGATGGCTCTTGTACCCCAAGCTGGGGAGCTCATTTAATTTGGCAAGTATACTTGATTTTGTTTGAAAGACCCTTCCTCTTAAAAAAAAAAAAAAAGAGAGAAAAAATACTGCCTGTTTGTCTCTGGTAAAGATGGATGACTCCGTCATACCTTGCCTTCCCAATATTCCTTTAGTTCTTAAATGACCATTGCTCCCTTGTGGGGTATGATGAATTAAGATTGTGTTTCTTTTGGTCTTCAATTTGCTAGACCTCTCATATACTGTGCTTTTCCAATTAGTCTTTGTATCCTATGTAACCCACTGTGTCCTCTCCAAGAAGCACAGTAGCTTTCTTGTTCTTTCATTCTCATCTCCATTGAGATATAATGTGCACCGATCCTCCCTCATGACTTTCAGGTAACTATAACACTTTGCTATCCTTTTCCACTTAAACGTTGTATCCTATTTTACCAACCTTGCCCTATCCAAGAAGCACAATAGCTTTCTTGTTCATCCAGTCTCATCTCCATTGAGATATTACGTGCTCAGATCCTCCCTCAAGACTTGCAAATAGCGGTGACGCTTTCCTGTTCTGTAGCACTGTTTTATGCTTGCATTAAGCATTATCAAATTTGTTGTGCTCTGGATCACATTGATCGTTTTTCTTGAAGGGCGTTCAAAATTCATTCCATGTCATCGCCTGCATAATATTAGAGTGCTACGTTCCAAAGCTTTGAATATTTTTTATCTACTAATATGAAAGTAAACACATTGGACTATCCGACATTTTACCTTCATATTTTTATGTGGAGTGTGTTGTGGGATTATTCATTGTGCAGAGAGAGAGGGGGGGGGGGCAAAAGAGTTATTGAGCAGCAGGAATAGTAAGATCACAAAGAGAGGCCCATCTCTAGGAATGATTTTTCTAGGTGATTGAAGAGACCAACCTTGCAAGCAGAGTTCTCATTTTAAATAAAAAATTCTGAAGTTATCTATCTACAGATCTAGGAATGGCTTTGGAACAAGACTGTTGCTCAAGATTAATGCACTTGACATGTAACATAATGTATCTGCCTCCTGGGCATGGTTATTTTAGCATGGGAACTTTTCTAGTGCTCCAAGTCCCACGTAGGTGGACATCCCTGGTTACCATTAATTTCCTGATTCATGGATAACTGTTTTACCAATGTTCTGCCTTGATTATGTTGGTGTGTAGCTCTGTGGAAAAAATGTATTTGCCTGTTGCTGTAGGTTCCTGACTGCATAGATGCTGTTTAACATTTCTGATGTTACAAATTTAAGAGGTGGGCTCTCCCATGACACCGCTGATTGCTGTAAGTCATGTCTGAATGCACACAGTAACATGGCTGGGTGCTGCTGGTTATCTAGTACTTGAACACACCGGGTAGTGTGGCAAGTTCTTCTATGTGCTGCACAATTGTTGGGGGTGTGAGAGAACAGAGATGCTGTGATATGTCTGGTTGCTGCATATTTCCTAATCCATACAATGTAGACATGTTAACCTCACTCATTTGATCCAAACCCAAACTAGGCCTTTTTGGAACTTAACTAGTCGCTGCAGTTTCCAGATTGTGAGAACAAACTGCAACTGCCCCTTTTCTTAAATGTGTGACGAGTAGCGTGGGAAGATGAATTGCCTTTGCTTCTTATGGTTGACTTGAAGTACGTCATTTCTGGCCGAATATTTCTTTTCGGCATGTGCTCATACACTGTTTGTGTCCTTTCTCCCACTGAGGGCAGCAATGTTGGGGGTTGACGGAGATCTTTTTGAATATCATTCCTCCGTAACCTCCCTTTGTTTTATAAAGTCCTTTTTATTCCTGTTTCTGTACGTTACATTTTTCTTCTGCGCCTTTACCTTGTAGCCTTGACTGTAAAAGTATTCAGATATCATTTATGATTGGGAAGGCTGAGCAACTTCTGATTAATGTGGACATATTTTTTCTGATGTAAAAACAATTTAAATTAAATCTTATGGAACTACACGGGGGAGATGTACAGACCGAGATGAATTCCATGGGAATCTTAGACTGCTGGCTATTGTTGTCTTTCAGTTTAAAATAATTATGAACAGTGACTAATAAAAAATAAAATAAAAAGGACAACAACCAAACATTAGAAATCCTCAGAATGCCTGTGTTTTTATCTTATTTTAAATTATAGTATTTATGTAGTTGTCTATTATACTGTAATTCACACTGCCTGAAACCCACAACAGCAGTTCTTTTGAGTCCATTTGCAAACATCTAGTTCTGATCCATAGAATTTGTGTAGAATATATGTGCAGCTTTTAAAGACTGTTCATGCCTAAAATTATAGGAACAGTTAATAGTTTTATGTGACTTCCATGTAAATGAATTTTCAAACTGTTATTATTGAGATATAATGTTTTTCTAATGATTTTCTCCAATGTGGAACTTGCCATTTGTAAGTATCTACCGCAATCCTTTGCCGCATATTGTGAAGCAGCTGGTGATCTAGAGTACATTTGTTTTCCTAAAGTATCAGGATCTATTAGCTGAAAAACATATATTTGTCTAAATTAATTTCTTTAGAAATTATTTAATAAACTGATTGTAATGACATGCCCCTGCCAGTTATTAAATTTCACCAGCATTGGATCTTTCTTAAATTCATTTTAGAAGTGCTGCCAAGTCACTTTAATAATAATCCCAGAATGTATTTTTCTCTTATACATCTCAGCCCAGCACAACAATAACTATTAAACCCATCTATATAATTCAGGCTATATTGCGATCATCCAATGGGGGAATGGATAAGTCTTCCCTGCGGAACAGCTTGGATATTTTTTCCACAGTGTAGGTGTGCGGAGTACCAGAGGTTGCGCTCATGGTTGTCGGTAATTTTCATGAAAATTCCCTTCAAAATAATATTAAAAGACAGCATCTGATGGAGACTTCTAGCCACAGATTCCTTACCATAGAATATTCCCCAGGTGTTAATACTGGATCAAGAAATTTTCTAGCAGTATCTCTGTGTGCCAGTAGGTGGTGTCGTTTGGCTCCACCCTGGAAGTAACGTGAACGGTGCCTATATACAACAGTTCTTTTCTCTCCGCACCGTCAACGCAGATCCGGAGAAAGCAACTGCTGTCCATTATTTGGATGAGTTTTTTCGACATTTTGTCAACCTTGTTTTTGGGACGTTTCCTAGTGTGCAAATCATGCAACACAATAAAACCTGTGGGGATTAAACCTTTTGGTTCCTGTCACATGCAGATGTCTGTGACAGACCCCCATCTGTTTTGTCTCTGGTGCTGGAAGCCAGGCCACTACCTTTACTAAGTCATGTGAGGAATGCTGCATCATGAACCCCAAGGCCCTGGAGAAGAGGTCTTTAAAGCTCCTGGTCGCCCAACGCTGGTCGAATGCGCAAAGCTCTAGGTCATTGTCGTGTAGAAGGTCCCTGTCCCATTTGCAAAGCCTTTCCAGGTGCCCAAAGTCGTCTGATAAGTCCCATAAGAAGTCAAAGAAGTCAACGTGCTCTTCAACTTCATCGCACCAGTCTAAGTCATCGGACGAGGCGTGAGAGCGACGTCACCATTCTAGCCCTGCTCCCACACCTCCGCCCTGAAGCCTCTCTCTGGGTCCACTCTGCCCCTCCCCAAGTTTCCTGGGGCCGTAGCCACCCCGCCAACCTACATCAATTTTACACAGCCATGCACCTCATTTTTGTGAAGGCCAACCCCTCTGTAGAGCCTTCAGGTTCCATAGGTTCAGCGGGTGCACCCACTGCAGTGTCACCGGCAAGGCCACCCTTTTTGCAAGTCGGGACCCCTTGATCCGGACCAGCTCTGGTTGCGAGACTGCGACCTTACCTGGAGCCAGTTCGTGATATTGTTCCCAGCACTGGCTGCTTCAGCCCCTTCATCATAGAGCCTGATTTGGTGAAAGTGGTTAGGAGCACACTGCTTGCATGTAACCGCACCATTACCCTATAGCGTCTTGGTAGTTGTAGTTCAGTTTTTCACACAAAGTTCATATTATTTTTCAGCTAATGCAGTCTTTCGAAATCGTTTCTCTAGACACCAGTGTTTCTAGATTCCTCCCTCATCAGTAGAGGATATTTACAGGTTGCTGGACATGCTGCCAATTTTCACTGGTATAATCCCACTCATAGCTTGCCGGCATTACAAAGCTTGTCAGCTTGGGGGTGGCTCACAAGGGCCTTTTATCTGTGTAAGTGGGTAGGAACGCACTGCTTGCATGTAACAGCGCTGAGTGGGATTATACCTGAGCAAATTGGCAGCATGTCCAGCAACCCAGCCGGAACTCAACCTTTCAAGTCTGAGCTAGCGCCTCCTTTCTTCGACACTGTCTGTGGGGAATATTATTTGAGTGGATTAGATGATTCTTATGGTTACAAGTACCCCTTTAGAAGAGCTTTAGGCTAACCGGTACGAGGACCTGGTGGATGCCAGTGGGCTGGACACCTTCCAAGACACTGGTTTATTCTCTCCTCCTAGTGAGGAAGGGGCTTCCTTTGCAATGTTGGAGAGCAGCTTGGCTGAGGCCTTGCATTGTCCGCAGTGTCAGTCGATACACAAGTCTTGACTGAGGTGCTTCAGCCAGGAGTAATCCCCAGTGAACCTCTTCACTTTCAGTGAAGCCCTCACAGATGTCCTGCTCTGGGCATGGGCCAAACCCTGCACAGGGGCTCCTATACAGAGGATTATTACACAGTGCCATTGTTCCGCTCCTGGGGTCGCAGCACCCCACCCCAGATAGGCTAGTTGTCCACGCCTCCACCTCCAAAGTTAACCCTGGTACATTCTCTACCACACCACTGGATAGGGAATCCAAGAGGCTGGATACCTTTGGCAAGAGGATGTTCTCTTCCGCCAGTGTAGCACTGCAGAAAGTGAACCGGATGCCTCTTGGGTGGATATACCTAAACAGTTTGGGATTCGATCGCACACGTTTGACTTAAGCTATATTGAGAGAGGCCATTGCTGATGGCACGGACGCAGAAAAGTTCACCATTCACTGCGGGCTGTATTCAACTGACTCACTAGGCAGAGCGAGTGTGTCGTCAGAGGCATTTAGACACCATGCCTGGCTGAGCTTTTTGGGGGATGTCCAGGTATCCCTTATGGACATGTCCTTTGATGGCACCAGCCCTTTTGGCAATAAACTGATTTACAAAAAGTGAGCGACCCAGACTACCCTTGAGGGCTTGGGTAATTAAGTGAAAGGGTAAGAGTGCCTTCAAGGGAATTCGTTTAAACAGATTTTTACACTTTCAATGTGACTTACAAGGATAAATTAATAATCCCCATCAGAATTCAATTCTACTAAAATAAAATTTAAATCAAACAAACATGACTACATAAATGACAAACATAAACACAAGCCAGGTGTATAGAGAAAGAAATTTATCAAAAGTTTAAAACAAATCATCTGATATACAGAAAATGAAATAGGACTGCAGGTTGACACTCAGTATATTCACAAGCAACTCAACAGAACCTATTAGCACCTATCCCAAAAGCATAATGAAAAAACAAAAAGGATGAGGCGGAGGTCGACGTTTCGGTCTCCTACAGGATGCTTAGCGAGACCATCTTCAGGACTGATGACAATTGGAATCTGTATATTAAAAAGAGTGTAATAGAAAATATTGTGACAATTGGAAATTAAATTTGAGCATCAACGTCACGTCATTAAGTTGTAGACATGGGTCTTCCGGAGAGTTATAAGTATAACCCAATCTTTCAATTTAGTTGGGCTCGTAAACGCAGTGTACCACTTTCGCTAATACAAAGCGGGGGTCCTGTTCCTCCGTCCGTGCGATAGGAACAGGACCCCCGCTTTGTAGATCTCCGAGAGAACGCTATTGTATCTGCAGAAGCTATCCGAAGTCGAGTTAAGCTAACGTCTGACTAAAGGACCCCTTTTTTGATTAAATCTCTGGAATCGCCATTTGACGGACGTATTAGCGAAAGTGGTACACTGCGTTTACGAGCCCAACTAAATTGAAAGATTGGGTTATACTTATAACTCTCCGGAAGACCCATGTCTACAACTTAATGACGTGACGTTGATGCTCAAATTCAATTTGCAATTGTCACAATATTTTCTATTACACTCTTTTTAATATACAGATTCCAATTGTCATCAGTCCTGAAGATGGTCTCGCTAAGCATCCTGTAGGAGACCGAAACGTCGACCTCCGCCTCATCCTTTTTGTTTTTTCATTATGCTTTTGGGATAGGTGCTAATAGGTTCTGTTGAGTTGCTTGTGAATATACTGAGTGTCAACCTGCAGTCCTA
Organism: Lissotriton helveticus; assembly: GCF_964261635.1. Taxonomy (NCBI): domain Eukaryota; kingdom Metazoa; phylum Chordata; class Amphibia; order Caudata; family Salamandridae; genus Lissotriton; species Lissotriton helveticus. Next base: position 275,171,483 of record NC_136073.1, read on the forward strand.
TTTCATTTTCTGTATATCAGATGATTTGTTTTAAACTTTTGATAAATTTCTTTCTCTATACACCTGGCTTGTGTTTATGTTTGTCATTTATGTAGTCATGTTTGTTTAATTTAAATTTTATTTTAGTAGAATTGAATTCTGATGGGGATTATTAATTTATCCTTGTAAGTCACATTGAAAGTGTAAAAATCTGTTTAAACGAGCTCCCTTGAAGGCACTCTTACCTTTTGGCAATAAGGCAGATTTTGCATTTAAGTGCTTTAAGGACAGCCAGACCGCTGTCCAGTCCCTTGGGCCTCTCTATGGCCCCACGTCAACCCCATTCTGCCTTTCACCCCCTTCTGTGGCCACGTTAGGGCCTATCAATCAAATCCATTATCACCCACCCATGAGGGTCCACAGGCACCTCAGTCCATTTTATTGCTTCAGAAATGGCTCCCAAAAGCCCAGTGTGAGAGACAGCCAAAGGTCTAACCAGTCCCCCCCCCCCACCCCCACCTTTCAGCCGCAGTCTTCAAACCCCTTAATTTGCTTCTGCCCTATTTTAGACCTGCTCCCTTTTAATTCTATCACCTGAAGTAGAAATTCAAGTTACTCATGTTGGCTCAGGTTCTGTCTGGCCTGGAGACTGGATAGTAGCGCTGGACTTGCATAACGCCTACTTCCACATCTCCATCCTGCCTACCCTGAGGCGTTACCTCAGCTCACGGTGGGCTAAGAGCACTTTCAGTTTGTGATGCTCCCCTTTGGCCTCATCAGCAGCCCTCCGGTGTTCGCCAGGGTGATGGTGGTGGTTGCATCACATCAGTGTAGATAATGGGTTCTAGTCTTCCCTACCTTGATTACTGGCTGTGGAAGGCAGGCTTGCCTCAGACTGTCGTCTCTCCCCACCAGACTGTCGTCTCTCCCCACCAGACTGTCGTCTCTCCCCACCAGACTGTCGTCTCTCCCCACCAGACTGTCGTCTCTCCCCACCAGACTGTCGTCTCTCCCCCCCAGACTGTCGTCTCTCACCCCCAGACTAAGGCAGTACTCCTGCATTCGCTGGGGTGCATTGTCAATGTGCTGAGGTATCACCTGATTCCCTTTCCGCCACTGCCCTTTACTGGAGCAGTTCAGAACATAGTGCAGTTTTGAGTCCATCCTTCAGATTGGTGAATCCAGGATATTCAGGCTATGATTCTAATGTTTGAGCTCCTATCCTGGATTTCGGTTAGGTTACTCTGAAGCTGCTGGGCCTGAATCCTGCTGGTAACTCATGGCCAATTGCATATGCAGGCTGCGCAGTTGGACCTGAAGTCCCAGGGGGTGCAACATCAGGGGTATATCTACGATTTAGTCCAGATATCGAGCAGAGACCTATATTGAATGGCTGATGAACCAAAATTATATCTGAGGCAGACCTCTCTCCCTTACCCAACCAGAGCTGACTAGTGACAGATCTGTCACTCCTGGGTTGAGGCGGCCATCTGGGAAAGGTGGATATCGGAGGACCCTGATCTCCAGAAGAGTGTCTCCTCCAGATCAACCTCTTGGAGTTGAGAGCCTTGCATTAAAAGCATTTCTTCCATCGAGTAAAAGCTGGTTCAGGTGTTTACAGATCACCCCACTGTCATGTGATATTGCAACAAACAGGGCGAGGTGTGGTCGTGAACCCTGTGTCTGGAGGCCCTGCGTTTCTGGACACACTGGAACATCAAGACATATTCTTTGTGGTTAAACATCTGGCAGGGTCCAGAGAAGACTAACTCAACCATCGATGCCTAGTGGAGCACAAATGGCGTCTCCATCCAGAGGTGGCACAACATCTCTTCAATGATTGGGTAGAACCTTGGCTAGATGTATTTGCCACTGCCAAGAGTGCGCAGTGTCAGCAGGTTTACGTTATTCTTGTGGCTCCAGATTGGGCACGGGGAGTATGGTATCCCAAACTCCTTATCTTGATCATCTGACCGACTGTAAGGCTGCCCCTTCGGGAGACCTACTGTTCCAGCAACAGGGTAGGTTCCTGCATCCTAGCCTCTGCATGCTCCGATTTCATGCATGGAGGTTGAGCGCTGGTAGTTGACAGTTTATGACCACCATACAGACATCTGTGATGTCATTCTGGCATCCAGGTGTCACTCAACCAAGAATGTATACACCTGCCATCGGGGCAAATGTGTGGCTTGGTTTGCTTCCAGAACTGTTGACCGCCCTTTCTGCTCCTTTATTTAGGGTATTTCTGCTTGTTCTCTTGTTAGCCTGGCAAGGCTTTGCTTTGGACACTGTTTACGGGTATCTATCGGCCATGTCTGCGTTCATTCAGTTGCCGGATTAGCCCTCCCTGCTTGTCACGTATTGTGACAAGTTTTCTAAAAAGACTGTAACATATGTTTCCCCCGAAACCCTTCATTATGCCTTCATGCTTGTCCTCACCTTCCTTATGTGCTCGCCTTTTGAGCCCTTGCACAATTGCCCTTTAAACATTTTTACCTTTAAAACTGCTTTTCTAAGGGTCATTACATCGGCCAAGAGAGTTAGTTAACTGCAGACATTCTCTGTGAACCCTCCTTACACAACTGTTTTCCCAGACAAACTGGTTTGGAGAACGCATCTTTTTTTTCCAAACGTAGTGACCCCTGTTCACATAGACCAGACCATTGCCATGCCTACCTTCTTTCTTTCGCCTTAACCCTTCCAAAGACGAGGTGAGACTCCGTCACCTGGACCCAAAAAGAGCGTAATTGTTCTACATTATCTGATAGAGACAGCTAGTCGCAGATTTCTTAACTTAGAATATCCCCAGGTGTCAGACTGGATCCGGAATTTTTTTGCAGCAGCACCTCTGCGCGCCGGGGGACGGAGCCACACGACCCCGCCCTGACGTCCACAGGCGTGACGTCAGCGAGGTCCTATAAGTCCCTCCCGGCGCGCTGACGTCCGTTTCCTTCTTTTCCACATGCAATGCGGATCTGGCGTAAGCGGTTCCTCTGGCCTGTTTTCAGGCCCCTTTGACGCTTCACGTCTGGAACAGTGTGCGATGCCTTTGGTCTTTAAAACGTGTGCCTCCTGTTCGCAGCAAATGTCCGCGACGGACCCACACCTTAGCATGTGGTACTGGTGGGAGCGCAGGATGAAACTATTTTCGGCTCGCCTGTCTGAGTCGTCACGGCCCCTGGCCTCCTCTTCGGTGGCAGGTCCCGATGGTAGTGGGTTCCATTTGCGGTGTCGCTCGTCGTCTGGTTCCCGTGCGCGTCGCTAGCCCCTTCCTGGTAAGTCACGGCGCATGTCGCTGAGGTCCTCGACCTCCCTTCCTTCTGTTGTCGGGGGCGCTAGTTCCCAGATTTCTCTGGATGTGCGCCACCGGGAGTCATCACTCCCCTATTCACCTTATCCTAATGCGGGGGCGACTCGGACCCAGATGGAGGCCTATGCCGTGGCCCTGCAGGCCTCCCTTGGGGTCCCCTCCTCTCCCTGGGGCATCCTCGGACCCTCCGCTAGGTGCGAGGTCTCCGGCAGACTCGCCGGTGGGTTCGCTCCTGGCCCCGACTGAGCCCCTTGCCTCTAGGGATGATGGAAATATGGCGGCGTCAGGGGGCGGCCCGGCTGGGTCCCCCTCTTCAACCCATAGCACTCCTACCGTGCTGCATAGTCCAGTGGGGCTCCCTGTGGTGTCGCAGGTGGTTGCTGGTGCTCGCAGCTAGGCTTCGAGCCCACCTCAGCCTTCCGGACAGGCGGCTGCCTTTTCGGAGGCGGCGCTGATTCGGCACCGTAGACTTGCCTCCCCGGCTCCGACTCCATTCCTTACTTCGGAGTCGGAGCCTGTTGTGGTTGAGGCTGAGTCAGCGCCGGTCCGGTGCCGTAGGCTTGCCTCCCTGGCTCCGGCACCATTCCTTTCTTTGGAACCGGAGCCTGTCATGGTTGAGGCAGAGTCTGCGCCGGACAAGGCCGAGTCGACGCCGGATTATTGTCTCGCTATTGCCATCTAATATCCGGGGGGAGAACATACCTGCGCTGACTCTGCTCCCTGCCGCCGCAAGCCTTCCGACATCTGGCACGGCCGCAGTGAGGGGGGGACTACACGTCCCAGGTATCCTAGCGGCAGGAAGCCGCCCATGCTGATTCCGCGCCCGGAGGCGCTTAAGAACACAGGGGGAGCCTCGGAGGAGCAGGTGTTGTCTCGCTATTGCCATCTAATATCCGGGGGAGAACGTACCTGCGCTGACTCTGCTCCCTGCTCCCGAGGGCTGGTCGCCCCCCCGCCGCCGCAAGCCTTCCGACATCCGGCACGGCCGCAGTGAGGGGGGGGACTACACGTCCCAGGTATCCTAACGGCAGGAAGACACCCACGCTGATTCCGCGCCCGGAGGCGCTTAAGAACACAGGGGAGCCTCGGAGGAGCGGGTGTTGTCTCGCTATTGCCATCTAATATCCGGGGGAGAACGTACCTGCGCTGACTCTGCTCCCTGCTCCCGAGGGCTGGTCTCCCCCCGCCGCCGCAAGCCTTCCGACAACCGGCACAGCCGCAGTGAGGAGGGGGGACTACACGTCCCAGGTATCCTAGCGGCAGGAAGACGCCCACGCTGATTCCGCGCCCCGGAGGCGCTTAAGAACACAGGGGAGCCCCGCGTCGGCGGACACGCGTGGGCAGCGCCGGGCAAAGGGCGGGCCGTCTGAGGCCGTCCGAGGCATACAGAGGCTGGGCTGGGCCATGTTATTTGGAATCTATTTTAAATTCATTGGACTCCTGGGAACTCAGTGAGTATGTAGCACGTATTGGACAGCACCAATGGTAAATGTTTACTGTTAACTTAGTATGTTCGCCTATACTGTAGTTATGTAGTTGGTTTCCTACTTTCAATAAGCTCCTGATAACAGATTTCGAGTATTAGGTACACAGGATTGTTTTTAAAATAAGGAGTTATTTAGGTGCTTTTATGCCTGGTAAAATTTAAGTCACCAGAGACCGCAAAGTTAATAACAAATTAAGGATTCACTCTATATAAAAAATATGTCTAGACGTAAATGTACTAAAAATAACCCTGTCACCGGGGGTTCCACCATAGACTCGTACTTGGTGAAGGCGGTTAGCGCCATCAATGATGAAATAGATAGGGCGGAGAGTCAAATTTCTCTGGGCCCTAGCAGCTTGCCCTGCCCACTTATTATCACTGACCCCCCTGTAGAACCGAGCGACGTTGTCAGCATACTCAATAGTGACACTGTAGAACATGCTGACTTGGATCCAGAAACTAGGAGCCCAGAACCCACTGTCCCCCAGAATTTGATAGCTACTAATAACATGCCATCACCAAGGAAAAGACGAGGGTGCAGGAAACCACAGTCCAGTCAGGGGGCTATAAAAAAAGGCAGAAAAGCGACCCCCAATATTCCCCTGGGTACACAACCAGCCAATATGGGGACTTTAAATGATATGCTGGTAACCCAGATTATTAAAGCATTGACAGGGAAGATCGAAGTATGTCTCAAACCGCTATATGATAAAATAGATTTAATTAATGAAGAAATAACTAGGATGAGGGGAGAAGTAACCATACAGAATGAAACGCTTAAAGTAATTAAAGCTGCTTCCTTTGAACGTAGTGAATGCTCCCGTCCTGAAAGTGAACCAGGTATAATTAATCCTATGACCACGCTTTTACACCTCACAACCAAAGCTGTGAGTACGGGAGACGCTGTTATCCCCCCTGTTATTACTAAGCCCCTAGTTGGGGGCATGCAGAATCAGAACCTGGTTAATCCCAGCAGTGGAGGTACTAAGGAAAACCCAGAGGATATACTAAGGGTCGAGGAAGGGGTTACTGCGAGTGGGCGGTGTCCTTTCTGTTTAAGATTGTCCTGGAACTAGAAAATGCAATTGCTAAGTTTTATACGGGCGAGCTGGCAATGCCCGATATAATTTGGGTGGGAGATTTTAACACCGCCATCTGCCCATTTTCTAATACCAGGGTATGTGGGGATAGAAAGGAGTTAGGAGTTGATGGAATTCATTTCCCCCACAATACATATGGGCAATCGCTTAATACCAATATGGCAAATTATGACCTAGAAATTATACCATGTGCAAAGGATGGAATGGGTAATGTGGTACCCACCTTTACGGGAAGGAATGCCAATACTATTATCGATCACGTATTGATGTCGGCCAACATTACCCCTAAATGCTCTAACCCCTGGATAGAGGAACATATGCTTAGCGACCATAATTGTATTATAATAAAAGTAGGTATCTGGGAAACCATGACGGATAAAATACCTGTTATTATTGATCACATTGTACCCATTAGGCCGAACGGGGTAAGAATTAAATGGAAAGGAGTGAACCCGGAAAGAACGATGGGCAATATAATTAGAGGTAGTTACCCGGAGATAATGGAGAACCGGGATGATAGTAACTCTCCCTCACTGATTTTAACGAATTTTTGTAGTATTAATCATAACATTAATTCTACTCTCACCATAGCCTAAAATAAGGAATTTAAAGCGAATAAGGGCTGGTTCAATCATGCCTGCACACATTCACTCACCCTGTTAAAACAGGCACTTGCATGTAAGCCCAGGGACACGTTGCTGGTGAAGAAGTTAAGGATAGGATATAAAGATGTTCGCAAACTAAGGAAGAGAGAATTGCAACAGGAGGCCTGGGATAAGTTTCACCAGGCCGCGGACACATCCGATTGCCAATTCTGGGCTACAGTGAACTCCCCTTTTTTTAAAAAATGAAGCAATGCCTGCACTTTCATCTAATGTGAATAGTGAGACATGGGTTGCCCACTTTTCAAGTATCTTTAAAACTGATACTCCCAGTAATCCTACTGAATTAGATACATGGCCAATTATTCCCCTAAATATAACCATCGAGGAAGTGGTCCAAGGTATCAAGAGTAGCAAGGAGGGTAAGGCCCCGGGCCCGGACGGGGTCCCTGTCGATGTATATAAAACATTACCAGACCTGTGGGGCCCATTCCTGAATATTGTATTATTTTTTTTTTTTTGAAAACCTTTATTCGAAAAAACAAGGAGTTACATGCGCAGGCCCACAACCATCATGGCCGGCCGCAAAACAGTTGATCATAGACAGGAGGGAGGTATACCAATCGGCCAACAGGATATACGAAAAGACACCAAATCCGGTCGTGGGAAGTAAAACAAAGGATATTAGGTTTTCGTTTGAAATTTACAAAAGGAGAGATGGGGCTGTCACAACAAGGATATTGCACCACACGTAAAAAGGAGAAAAACCAAAAGACATGGGGGACACTGAATATTGTATTTAATACAGCTGTCGTGGAAGGTCCACCCGCTACTTTGGGAGAATCAACAATAATCCCGATTTATAAAAAAGGGACGAAATCGCATCCGAAAAACTATCGACTGATTTCACTATTAGATTCCTCCATAAAGTTAATGAGCAGGATTTTACTGGTAAGATTGTAAGACTGGGCAGAGGATAACCGGATTTGAGCTGATTCACAATGTGGTTTTAGAAAAGGGAGGGGTACCCTTGAACAATGTATTCATTTAGATTTACTTATAGGTAAATATCCTCGCGCTAAGCAAGGGTCACTTTATCTGTGCTTTGCTGACCTCAGTAGTGCTTTCGATTTAGTGGACCACTCCATCTTATGGCCAACCCTACTAGGACTTTGAGCCCCAGAGCCTATAATTTTCTTCCTGGCCAGGCTTTATGAAAGACTTTTTACATCTGTTCGGGTTGGCCAGGGAGGAGAATGTACTCCCAAATTTAGGGTAGGATGTGGCATCCGGCAGGGATGTGTCTTGGCCCCATTATTATTTACACTTTTTATAAATGGGGTTGACTCAATTCTAAAACAGGGTAAATCGGATGCACCCCAGGCGAATGGAATAGATGTCCCAGTGCTGCTATACGCGGATGACGCAGTGCTTTTATCAAGAACCCCACTTGGGCTCCAGCGTTTCCTCGATGTATGTGTTGATTTCATGACTGGGAAGAAAATGGTGATCAATAAGAGCAAAACCTATGCTATGGTATGTGGTCAAAACAGGAAAACATGTAAACCCTTTTTTGTAGAAGGACATAAGATTGAGTTGGTTGATAAATTCTGTTATCTTGGGATAACTTTTGCTGGGAACGGCACATGGACACAAGAAAAGTAAAATGTACAAGCTAAAATGTCCAAAAGCTCATATGGTGTGTTTAGATTTGCAGCAAAATTGGGTGACCGACAAATTAAGGATATGTTACACATCTATTTATCCAGAGGGTCACGGCTGCAATAATCAACTGCAAATAGTGGAAAATAAGTTCTTTAAAAATCTACTTAGCTTACCAACTTCGGCATCAACAGAACTTATTCACAGGGAAGTTGGCATTAGCTACCTATCAGATAAAATAGCGCTGAGGCATCTATTGACCTGGAGACTAATATGGTGTAAGGAGGAGACCGCATTTAATAGATTAATTATACAAGACTGTCTCCGGTTGGATAACTGGTTTAAGATCCCCTGGCTAAAATATACTGTAGAGTGTTTTAATGATATTTTTAAATTAAATATCAAGAATGATCCTGCTGCAATACTAGAATTGACGAAATTAGAAATTAAGAACTTGTTCTTATCCTATAGAAACAGGGGGAACAATAGTACCATTGAACATCTATCTACCGGTCAATTCTATTTTCGGTACTCAGATGCAGTAGGCTTTCAAACTTATCTGAGCCTGGTAACCAGACTGTCCCATAGATATGTACTCACTAGGCTGAGATTTGGGCTCGCGCACCATCTGGTAGCTTTTCCACGGATCAAAGAATATCCAGCCTCCCCATGTCCGTGTGATGGTCACACTAAACAAAGTACTTTGCATTTCCTCCTACTTTGTGAATTGTTCAGGGATCTCCGAGTAGCTTTTCTTAAACCATTATTTTTAAAATATCGCACTTTTACAATTGATGCTGCTATGAGGTTAATTGTCTCAATGAACGAATTGGATGTATGTTTTTTACAGCAACGTTCCTCCTTAAATCTGTTGAAGCAAGGAAAAGCATGATGTTTTAATTGTACCCCATTTTAACTGATGTATTTATTCTATAATCAAATTATGTCGAATGAATTTTACGCGATGATGTATTTGTATTTGCTTTTATGGTTATTTTTATTGACCCGAATAAAGCTTATTGAAATTGAAATTGACTCCTCTCCGGAGGCTTCAAGGAGGAGTTTGGCGTCACCCCCAACGTCCGGCGGCGCGGGATCCGTCCTTGCCTCCCATACCCCCCCCCCCCCGCTTGGAATTTGTGACTCCCTCCCTCCTCAGAAGCCCCATCAGGACCCTCATTCGTCAATGGGGCTTCCTTCTTTTGGACATTGGTCTCATCCTAAGTTCATTTGACAACACCCTTGGGGTGGGAGGCTCAGTTTACAGCCCCCACCCACTGATGATTTGCTGTCCCCTCTATAGGAGGGCTACTGAGGCTGGTGCGGCGTTCATAAGAGTTGTTTTCTTGGCCGCCCGTGTTCTGAGTATGCAACCCCTATCGGATCGGTCCTCCTGCCTATTGACCCTCTGCTAGATGTCCTCCACCACGGTTCAGGGAATGTAGAGCTGCTTCTGCCTTTCGAAGCTTCTCTTTACGATGCCCTTTTGGTCACCTGGGCTCGGCCAGCGTCTGGTAATCCAGTCGCTTGTTCTATCTTGCACCACCACCGCCCTGCTCCACACGATCCAGTTTTCTTATTTGTTCACCCAGATGTTCAGGGGTTTGTTCTGCAAACTGCTTTCCCTTTCTTGCCTCAGCTGCTGCTTCCTCCCTACCGGGAGTCCAGATGGCTGGAGTCGTAATATTTTCGCCTTCACTAACGTAGCTCTTTGCTCACTCAATACAGTGTGTGTCTTGGCTCGGGCTACTTCTGCCCTTTGGGACTCTGCCGAGTCTCTTCTATCTTTCACCTCTGAAGGCGCTCCTGTTGACCTCCATCTTATCCATGGCGGCCGTGATCTATCGCAATTTACTATCCACTCAGCCCTGGATACCGCAGATTCCTTAGGCCACGCTACGGCAGGTTCGGTTGCCCTACAAGGCCATATATGTCCCAGACACATATATATATATATATATATATATAGAGATATATAGATATAGATAGATATATATTAGGCAAATGCATATATCGCACAACTCCTCCAGCTACGAAGAAGCAGGAGCCACAGCGAAGAAACTGTTGGAAGCTCTTTATTGATGTAAGGCATAATGCATTTCAGCCAGGAAACTGCCTTCTTCAGATGTCATCAGGTGTTTCAGGAGACCAATTCAGCCGTTTTTGAATAGCCCTGCCACTGTCCCATTGGATGAGGACTGACCCACCCCCTCCTTAAATATATATACATATATATGTATATACACACATATATACATACGTATATATGTATATACATATATATTCATACATATATATATTCATTTACATATACATATGTATATATATATGTATATATACAGTCTCATTTTGCCATTGGGTCGTTTAGCTACGACCAATGGTGCAACCCACTCGGGGCCTCTACCTGTTCAATGATGCCCTCTTCCAGTATAGAGTATATATGTATGTATATATATAGACTATACGATATATATATATATATGTATCCGTCGTATAGTTTATATATATATATATATATATAACTAGGGTCGAAATTCAAACCTAAAAGTGTGTTCTTACCTGCAGTTCAATGTGACGCGATAGATGTGTTCGAAAGGGGTGTATTAAAAGATCTCTTGAAACTAAGATATAAGAAGATACCCCAGAGTAACAAGAATTTGTCTCACACTCAACAATTGTCTATTGAATCCCTCAGAGCAGACAAGGATATAGTGATACGACAGTCTGACAAGGGAGGGACTGTTGTGGTCCTTGACAAGCAGAAGTACCTCCAGGAGGGCTTGAGACAATTACAGGATACAGCAGGTTACTGCAGAAGTGATAGAGATGCTGTTTTAAAATCTAACAGCAACTTTAGAGATCTACTTCGGGAGTGGAAGGATAAGGGATTGATAGAAACCGAGGAATATCAATATCTATACTGTGCCCACCCGAAGATCCCAATATTGTATCTCCTCCCAAAACTCCATAAAGATCAATGTAATCCACCGGGTCGCCCCATGTTTCTTCCATTGGTTCCCTTCTTGAACACACTTCCAAATACATTGATCATTATTTGAGAACCTTTGTGGTGGCACTACCATCGTATGTTAAAGATACCACCCAATTCCTGAGTATCGTCAATGGGATTCATTGGGAGACAAACTTCACTCTGGTCACTCTTGATGTTAGCAATCTTTATACAAGCATTCAACATGAACATGGTTTGAAAGCAGTTAAACATTATTTAAATACCAGGTCGATTTCACTGTTACTACATTCCCAAATGCTCCTGTCTATGATAGACTTCTGTCTCACTAACAATTTTTTTTTACTTTAATGATGTCATGTATCGTCAGTCACAGGGCACAGCCATGGGAACCTGCTTCGCCCCCAGCTACGCGAATTTATTCATGGGCTGGTGGGAGGAGCAGGTTGTCCAAGAAATGGTTGAATTCAACAATGTGTCCCTGTGGCTGCGATACATTGACAATATTTTTTTCATTTGGAATGGTGATATGAACTCTGCAAAACAGTTCATTGATAAACTGAATGTCAATACTCTGAACCTGGTCTTAACTGAACACATTAGTGAGACAAAGATGGAATTCCTGGATGTGGAAGTGGAAGTGGTCAATAACATCCTGACCACTAAACTCTTCAGAAAGAGCACATCAGGAAATAGCCTTTTGAGAGCTTCAAGTTGCCATCATAAGAATCTTGTTTACAGTATCCCCTATGGAGAACTACTGCGCGCTAGGCGCAACTGTAGTACACAAGATGGGTACAAAAGAGAAGAAGTTGTAATGTGTCAAAGGTTTAGAGAGAGAGGATATGGTAACAAAGTAATTGCCAAAGCAGTAGAACGCAGTAACATCAAAACCAGGGACGAACTATTAGTTCCAAAATTTCCCCAGACAGAATCTGAAACAATCAGATTCATTACAACCTTCTCGGGGCAATCTCAGGACGTGAGAAAGGTGTTTAAAAAACATTGGCATGTTTTAAACACCGATGAACATCTCAAGAAGTATTTAAGCGACAATCCCCAGATCACGTTCCGGAAAGGTAAATCCTTACGGGATGAGCTCAGTCAAAATTATGTAACAGAGATAAGTCAATCAGGTCATGCTACAAATGTGGGGTTTATATGCTGCAGAAAATGCAAAGCTTGCAAATTTAGCAGAGACTGTAAGAACTTAACGATACCAGGAACATCTAGAGAATTTACAATCAAAAAGAGACTAACATGCAACACTCCATATAGTGTTTATTTATTGATATGCCCATGTAACAAATGGTATGTGGGCAGCACTAAGCATGAGGCTAAAAAGAGGGTGTTGGAACATCTGAGAGCGATACGGAATCTTAACAGACAATATCCGGTCGCAAGACATTTTTTTGAGCACCACATGCAAGATGAGACCAAACTACGCATGGTGGTTATTGACTGTGTTGATCTGGGAATACGAGGTGGCAATTACGAACTTTTCATGAGAAAGCTAGAGTCTAAATACATAATTGACTTTCAATGTCTAACCCCTTCGGGGCTTAATACAAGTGAGGAACTGTCAGTACATCTGTATGAAGAATAATTACGTATAATTTATGTCATTAATTAGAAAATTCGCTGTCTGTATTTTAAATGTTCTAATTTTAATTTTATTCACAGGTAATGTGGGGAACTGCTGGATACAATGAATCTGTTGAATACTCCATTGACTTTGTTTGGACACCATGTACTTACTATGACAAGGCCCAGTAGTGTAATGTGCATGATTTGCCCACTGGGGCGAGAACTTGTTCCATGATTTTGGAAGTATCAGCAACCGATAATGGCTCTCTTATTGAACTATGTGCCTACGAAACCTGGCAATACAAACGTACAACATTAGCCCACTGAGGCAAGGACTTAGCAAGCTTGCATCACCCGTGATAACAATTTTTTTGGTTTAACCTGCTGCACTCGCCCACTTGGGCTGTACCTTTGAGCAATCTGTTATTACTTTGCCTGTTGTTGCTATCGAATGTTATTTACATCTCGTATCTTAGCAGCATGAACTAATCGCATCAGGCTTAACACGGACCTGCTGCTGAATACCCAATGAGAACCTGGGTTACGTGTAGATGCATAACACGTGATCGCGACTTACAAAATACAGTATTTGTCGGGTGTTGTGACAACTTTGGTTGCATATGGCACAACATGGGTCTATTTAACCAATTTACAAGCTTGAATGTTGCTTGGTTTAAACATTAGTGACATTTACGAACATATCCTACAATTAGTAAATTTTGTTTATATTTTGATTCGTTCAACATGATTATGTTATACTAACGATATAACTCATGGCACAGTGATTAATTATGATATCAGCACAATGTACATATAATGAAGTAGTGAAATGTATTGTACAAGTATCCTTACAATATGGCAGCCCGCATTACCATGGTGGTGATATGTATACACTTGGGGGTGTGTTTTGAGCACTTTAAAAATGGCCGTCAATGTAATTAAGACGAGCGTGAGCATGCCTTATCGGCGAAACGCGTCGCACTTTTTCACTCTGCTGAATAAATTCTGCAAACAAACTCCGGGCATCCTGGCTTACTTCTGAAAAGAGGAGGTAATTGGGGTAAAAAATGTAAGGCCTGTCGGTGGTCTATCCGGGACCGTTTCGCGACAGCCCAAGGTGCGCAAACGGCATTGGAGGAGAGAAATATATAAAACTATACATATATTAAACTATATATATATATATATATATATATGTACATATATACTATATGTTTGAGGCATATGAGCTGCAGATTACACACTGTGCATAGATCGCCACCTAGTGGTGGGCCCGGATGTTTGCAGTTTGTTGTTGTCCTGAAAAGTTCTTTGGAAGTCACAAGGTAGGTGACTCCTCCTTTGGACCACATTGCGCATGGGCATCGGCTCCATCCTCAGATTGTTTTTTTCAGCCATCTGGCTCGGATGTGTTTCCTGCGATCCAGTTTGGAACCCAATTTCCTTTGGCGCGCAATCCTCACCCAGTTCGACAGTATTGTTTCGATCGCGCTCCACATCGACACGATTCTTCACCACTTCGAAGTCTTCGATTTCGGTCATCGACCAATGCCTTCGGGGCCTACCTAGGCCTTACTCTCTGGCTCATGGAAAGGACGCCATTCAAAAAGTGTCGTCTATGTGGGTCGAAGTTTCCCCACACCGATCTACATGAGGTGTGCAACCTTTGCCTCTCACCGGAGCACGAGGCCAAAGACTGTTCCTCTTTCTGCTCCAAGAAGGCGATTCGGGAACGACTAGCTCGAAGAACAATGGCTCGCTCGTCAGCTTCGATCCCCGACGACATCTTTGAAGAGGGCGTCGACGTGCCAGAACACCAGCACGCCAAAGCAAGTGCCAGCTCCTCTAATGCCGAAGACTCCGATGTCGAGGACATCACTCCAGCTCAACGGGTCGTAAGTAAGACCGTCGACCCCAACCCTTCCTCTACACCCTCAAAAAAGGCTTCGGTCACACCCTCACCTTCGGGCCTGGGTGCACACCGAGAGACTGCTTCCCACGCCCGCCTTCGGGCCTGGCAAAGAAGCCTACTGAGCATTCAGCGGCTCGGGCTCGAGTCAGCCTATTTCCGGTGCTGATCCTATACCGACACCGAAGAAGAAGCAATCTTCCTCAACCACGCCGACCGCTGCTCCGACACCTAAGCACACGGCGCCGAAGACTGGCAGTGGCTCATCAATGCCGAAACCGCACTCAGAGCCGAGGAAAAAAACCGCCCAAAGGCCCCGATTCGCATGCTTCGGAGCCAAAGAAACACCCGGAACCGAAAAAACATGTTTCGGTAAAAGACATTTCAAAAGGTCACACTTTTAAACCAAAAGACCGTAGACCAGCTACCGACTCTGTACCGGAAAAACCTCCGGAACCGAAAACTTCGACTTTGAAGAATCTGCACTGTACAGAAGGACTTTTTACACCAGATCCTAATAAAAAACTCTTGTAAAGGATCCTAAGACTGGCCAGCTAGCTCTTAGCTCCAAGAAGAGACCACTAGAGGCGCCCACACCTCCTCCTCTTCCAAAGAAGAGAAACATTGCAACCTCTCCATTAAGGGTCCCTTCTCCACCACCTCCCCATACTGTTCCTCCTCCTACACCTCCTCCACCACATGATTCACCTACACCATCCACTAATCCAGATGATGATGTGGATACAGACTCTATAAACACAGGTGGGGATGCACATGACCCAGCAGGGACCAATCGTCCCCCTCAATCACCTAATCCATGGGATGATTATAACACCCCTGATGTGCCTTACGTCCCACAAGACGATGTATATCCTTCTAGACCTTCCCCACCAGAGGACACTATAGGTTTTAACCTACTAGTCCAGAGAGCTGCCCAGTACCATGGGGTTGACTGGCAATACGATACTGTGGAGGAAGATTTCCCATTAGACACATCTGATAACACACAAAGGTCTACTGCCATTTTTCCAATGCTTAAAGGTGTCATCAAGCACAGAACAGAGGTTTTTAAAGATCCTGTCAGGGCTTGGGTCCTCAACCCTCGCATTGAGAAAAAATATAAAGCTGCCCCTACAGACCCAGTTTACATTAGAGGTCCAGCACCACTAGATTCTTTAGTAGTGTCTAATGCACGTAAACATGCTAATTCACAAACATCAGGTGAGGCCTCACCACCAGATAAAGAATCTAAGCTCCTTGACGCCTCCGGTAAACGAACAGCGTCACAGGCAGCTAACATTTGGCACATTGCCAATACCCAAGCATTGTTGGTAAGATATGACCGGGCACATTATGATGAACTGGAGTCCATAATGCAGCATCTACATAACAAATATAAAAATAGGGCCAATGAACTCATACAAGAAGGTAAAAATATTACTAATACTTCCATTCGTTGTGCCCTAGATGCTGCAGATACTGCCTCAAGGGCAATCAATACCAGTACCCTTCTGCGGAGACATGCCTGGCTACGTATTTCAGGTTTTAAACCTGAGGTACAAAATTCCATCCTCAATCAGCCATTTGATGAGACATTTATTTGGCCCTAACGTCGATGTGTCTTTAGAGAAAATGAAAAAAGACACCGACACAGCAAAATCTATGGGAGCCTTGCAGCAGCAAGCTTCCAGGCGTTCTTTTCGTCGCTCATCATATAGAGGCAACACAAGAGGCTACTCCTCCGAAAGCCCCTCCACTTCCTATAAAACCCCTAGCCAATCCACATACACTAAGGGCTACCAGAGAGGAGGTTACAGGGGTAACAACAACAAAGGCAAAGGCAAAACCAACAACTCCTGCTCTGCCTCCACCTCTACCCAATGGCTTTCCTCCCCTTCCCCCCCCCCACATTCCACTCCTGTGGGGGGAACACTGCAGCAATTCCTTCCTGCCTGTTCCAACATCACATCAGACAGGTGGGTGCGACAAATTATTCAATCAAGTTACTGTGTAGAACTAACATCTATCCCCCCAAACATACCACCCAAACAGCGTCCAATGTCACAAGAACATCTATCACTGGTAAAGCAAGAAGTAATATCTCTGCTAGAAAGTGCAATAGAACCAGTTCCTCTGCACCAACAAAACAAAGTGGTTTACTCCCTATATTTTCTCATCCCAAAGAAGGACGACTCTCTAAGGCCTATTCTGGACCTCAGACTGCTAAACATATACATACAGTCAGACCATTTTCACATGGTCACACTCCAACAAGTCCTTTCTCTCCTGTTACAAACCTACTTCCTTGCTACTCTAGATCTCAAGGACGCATACTTCCACATTCCCATTCACAAGGCTCACAGGAAGTATCTCAGATTTGTAATAGACGGGCAGCACTATCAATTCAAAGTACTCCCATTCAGAGCCACAACAGCAATAAGAGTATTCACCAAGTGCCTAGCAGTAGTGGCACCACACTTACGAAGACAGCACATCCATGTCTTCCCGTACCTCGACGACTGGCTCATACAAACAGTGTGTGGAACACACTCATGCCTCAATCCAACTGCTCCACAACTTGAGGTTCACAATAAACCACACCAAGTCTCATCTGCCACCATCCAAAGTACAACAGTACCTCGGTGCTACAATAAACACCTCAACAGCGCTAGCTTATCCCACTCCAGTAAGGATAGCCAGCTTGCAAACTCTTCTCACAAAGTTTCAGCCACAACACTCCCTTCCAGCACGAGTGTCCATGCAACTCATAGGGATGATGGCCTCTTGTATTTTCATAGTGCCCCATGCAAGACTTCAAATGCGTCCTCTACAAGAGTGCCTATCACGTCAATGGAACCAGGCTCAAGGTCCATTAACAGACCTAGTGTTGGTAGATGTTCGACTCATCGCTCTCTGCAGTGGTGGAACACCAAAAACCTTTCCAAGTGACGACCGTTCCTAGAGCCAGTTCCTCAGATAATCTTGACAGCAGACGCATCGCTCTCCGGCTGGGGGGCCCACCTACTGCAACACACCATGCAAGGCAGGTGGACACTGCAACAAAAGCTACTCCACATCAGTCATCTGGAGTTACTAGCTATATTCCTAGCACTAAAAGCTTTCCAAAAGCAAGTATGAAAAAAAGCTGTTAGTCCGCACCGGACAACATGACAGCCATGTATTACATACAGAAACCGGGCTGAACACACTCCCTGCAACTCTCAACTAGCACAGGACATATGGGCTATACCTCCAAAACATATTCCTTCTAGCCCAGCATGTTCCAGGAGTACAAAATACCGTAACAGATCTGTTAAGTCGTCGGACACAACAGACCCACGAGTGGGAACTTCATATGCAAGTTCTTCAACCATTCTTACAGATGTGTGGACAACCTCAGATAGACCTCATTGCCACCCATGAAAACGCCAAATGCCCAAGCTTCCCTGCCAGATATCCACACTGACTGTCCAAAGGCAATGCGATATGGATGAACTGGTCAAACAAATTTGCGTACGCTTTTCCACCTCTACCACTCATGCCACTAGTAGTACGCAAACTACAGCAGCATTCTCTAACCCTCATCCTAGCTGCTCCAACGTGGGCCAGACAGCCATGGTACACCACACTGCTACAACTGTCTGTAGTGCCGCACCAAAAATGATACCTGTCTCCACACCTTTTAACACAGAAACGTGGAGAGATCAGGCACCCGGACTCAGCTCAGCTCAACCTTGCGATCTGGCTCCTGAAATCCTAGAATTTGGATATCTTAACCTTCCTACAGACTGCATGAATGTCATAAAAGCAGCTAGACGTCCAACCACTAGAGCATGTCATGCAGCTAAGTGGAAACGCTTTGTAATATATTGTCACAACAACAATATTAATCCCCTAGACGTGTCTATTCAAGACATCATAGGATACTTACTGCATCTCCAAAGATGTAACTTAGCCTACGCATCTATTAGACTGCATCTGGCTGCAATAGCAGCATATCTGCAAAACAGAGAGCATCTATCTCTGTTCAGAGTGCCTGCTATTAAAGCCTTTATGGAAGGTCTTAAGAGAATAATTCCTCCCAGAGTACCACCATCACATGTGTGGAATTTAAACATTGTTCTCACACGGCTAATGGCTTTTTGATTCACCTTCATCAGGAGATTCTTCTTCTCCTGTTGCCTTCCCTCCCTCACGCCTTCTCCATCGACTCAGGGCTCTTGTCTCCTCTGTAGTCGTCGTCTTTGGGGATCTGCTGGGCTGTACTTCGGCCTTCCATGACTATAGGGGCAGAGTCATTCTTTTCATACCTTCTCGCAGTAGATTGTTGTTCTTCCTGTGCTCCGTCCTTGTTGGCCGGCACAGTTCTACCTGGTAATAACGGTCTGCCTTTTGTCTGTCGAGATATTCTCCCCTTGTTACTCAGCCTCTGTAAAGGGTCCACGCTTCGCTTTGAGGGGTTCTTTCTCAGGGCGTTGCTCTGCCTTTACTTCTTTGTTTATATGTAGACAGTGTCTGATACTGTCTTTTATGATGGTGTTTTGCACCATCCGCCTTCTTTATTTTACAGATTTTTCCTCCTTCGCACACTGTTCCCATACTTTCACAGTTTTGTTGGTGGCTCCACATTGTGCCGCAGAAAAGTTTCTCTGGAGAAAACTGATGTCAGCGCGCCGGGAGGGACTTATATGACCTCGCTGACGTCATGTCCGTGGACGTCAGGGCAGGGTAGTGTGGCGCCGTCCCCGGCGCGCAGAAGAGCTGCTGCAAAAAAAAAATCTGGATCCAGTCTGATGCCTGGGGATATTCGAAGTTAAGGAATCTGCATCTAGACAACATCTCTACCAGATACATTGTTACCGAAGGTAAGTAACTCGTACAATCGTACCAAAGAGTTCCAGGTGAACCATCAACTTTTTACTGGGTTCGTCGGCACAAAGAAAGGAAAGGCCATGCAGAAAAGGCCAATCTCACAACGGGTCGTGCGCTCTATTAAAATATCCTATGCACTTATAATTGAGGACCATAGTGGAGAACATATCGCGTCCCGCCTATATAAAACTTGCCTAGCTCTCATGCCGCAACACGATGCCAAGGTGCGGAATGCCTGGGCAGCTGACCTGGGACATCCCCTCCCTGACCAAACTTGTTTTACACAAACTAAACTATTCCCAGGTAATCACAGACCTAAATTGGTCTATTTGTAGATCTTGAGATGGGCCTGTGTTACTCCACGTTTCAAAAAGGGGGGTGGTGATGGACAGAGTATCTGAATTAAGCAGAACACTCCTACCCAGTCAAAAGATCAGGGCTTGATCCATCACCGTTTTTTAACTCACTGCACCATCCCAGTTCAGAACATGGATATATGCAAATTAGTCTGTCCCTGGCCCAGTGCATCATGGGAACAGGGCAGACCAAACTACCAAGCCAATTCTTTACTGGAAAGGAAACAAGCTTCCGGGGACCGGTTTCTGGCATTGCAGCCGTCTTCGGCCCGGCTTGCTTGAATCCTGATGGTGCAGTGAGCAAGGGACTCACATCTGAGCATAGCAATTGTGTTACTCCACAGCAGATGGTATCCATAGGCAGGCAAGATTTGCTTGGCAGTTCGGGCTGGACTGTTCCCATGAGGCACAGGGTCAAGACTGATTTGCGTATGGCCATGTCTGCACTGGGGTGGCTTGATGAGCAAAATAACGATGGATTAAACCCAGATCTGTGACTGGGGGTGAATGTTTTGCCATTGTGCAACATTCCGTCCATCATCTCGTGTGTTTTGCTTTAGCGCAAGATTTGTACTCTACCCCAAATGCAATTACACGTGGCTATATTTGCACACATTATGTGGACATACAGCACAATAGCTTTATACTGGCAGGACATATTCGGGGAAGTGCAACAGATGACCGCGTTGCAAATGGACCTCTCCCTACCAGTAGCTTTACTGGGCTATGGAGACGAGTTTCCCAAGAACATGCGCAGATTTGTAGTAATGGCAATGTTTCTGGCAAAGCGAGAAAGTTATACATTGGGCAGCAAACAAAAACCCACGGTAAACAGCTGGATTAAGAGTATGATATACTGCAACACCATAAGCGAGCTGTTTTCAGAACTACAGCCCCCTACATCTTGCCGAAAGGACATATGGCAGTCATTAGGGAATACCTACGACAACAAGGAGAGCATGCGACACCACAAAGCCAGGAGAGCATAGTCGTGCAGCATGATACACAAACACACTTAAACGCTACACTTATGCTGAGACATCGCACTGAATAGTGGGGGATGTATTTTGAATTGGGATATGCTACCGGAGGTTGTGTATGCAACAGGGATGTTAACTGTGCAGTTGGTATAAGTTGTATAATGACGGTGTAATGTTGAGATTGCCACATATGCCAAAGTAATATATGTATAACAATGCAACTCTTAATATATAGCTGTGATTTAAATGTTTCAAATAAAAAATATCCTACGAACTGGCCAAGAAGCAACACCCTAGGCTGCGACCATTGCATTAGCTCGCGGAGTCCTTGTCCTGGACCTCTGTCAGGCTGTAATGTGGGGTTCACTTCACACGTTTACCAAACGGTACTACTTGGTCAGTCACATTCGTCACGACAAGCACTTTGCCGTTTGGTTCTCCAAGACTTTTTGGTCTCTAATTTATATTTTTTCGATCGGCCTGCCATTCTGCCATTGAGGTGGAGTAAATTACTCCATTCCCATGATGAAGAGACCACCCACCTAATTTATAAGTGACCACCGAGCAGGCGGTCATTCATAAAGGCATTGGCAAGAACGCCATCACAGTGGTTTCTGTCAATGCATTTTACTGTTTCTTGCAGGGCTCTGTTGGAAGGATACACCCTTGCCACAAACAGTATCCCGAAACTGCATTAAAATGTTTTTACTGTTTCTTACAGCCAGTTTTTACCTGATGGTAAGGAACAGTAAAATAAAAATACTAAATGTCAATGTCCACCCATCCAAACTGGGTGGGCGGCCATGTAGCCACTTCTCCAATGGCCATTGCTCCACAGGATCGTCTGTCTCCACCATTGCCAAACTTCTCGGAGTAGTCTGTGGCAAAACTTAAGGTCGGCCAGCAGTTGAATTTGGCAGGCTGCCACTATATTGGCTGCAAGGGAAGTCCATCGCTGTTAGGGCGGAGTAACCTCTCTGCTAATATATAAACCAGGCCCTAAATCGGTTTACAGACCCACCTCTGGAGAGGTATTGCTTGGATATCTATTCTAAGGTAAGACATCTGCGTCCAGAAGTCTCTTACCAGATGACCAAATTACTTTCCTTCGGTAATGCCCTATCTGGTAGACTCTCTAGCTGCAGATCCCTTACCGGCCCTTCCATTCTCCCCGCTTTACAAATGGATATTTTCACACAGGGTGTAACCCTTGTAGGGCCTTAATGTCTGCACACTGGTCCATCAGCATTCTGTTGTGGCTCCGTGCTTCTAATGTGGTAATATCAAGAAAAGGAAAAGATTTCCGCATGCTTGTGTGGCACCTATATAGGAACCATTCACATCACTTCCACCACAGCCAAAGCTGAGACGACAATGCCACCTACCAGGTACTGCTCTAAAGTTTCTGGATGCAATCTGATACCTGGGGAATTTCTTAAAGTAAGGAATTTGCGGCTAGATAGTCTCTACCAGACCAGGCGTTATCAAAGGTAAGTAACTTGTTCTTCAGGAGAGCACATCTAGCTCTTTTATTCACTTAAGGATTTTAGGGACTGTCAGTTTTAGGCTTACTCGTGTTTGGAATTCTTTAGATTTGGATCTTCCTCAGAGTCATTCTCAATGCCAGGCCGGAAGTCCTGGGAAATAGAAGACAACTGTATAAATATGCCTGATTTACATTGTAGCAATTTGTATTAGCAGTATGTTTACCTCATTGGACTCTACCAATGAGGTGAATGTGCTCTTAGCTCCATACCCAGTGAAGGCCACTGTAGTT